>NC_086451.1:197044997-197344997 GCF_028390025.1 Pseudophryne corroboree
TGCAGAGAACTGACTGTACAGGGGTGTGCAACACGCAAGGCGCAGGGGACTGTACGGTGGAGGTAACACACATAGGGTGCAGGGGACTGTACCAGGGGAAAGGGACATGCAGGGCACATGACTGGGTGAAAGTGACATGCAGGGGACTGTACTGGGGCGACAGGCAGGGTACAGAGTACTGTATGGATGGGGGCAACACGCAGGGGAGTGTACAGGGGTAGGATGACATTCAGGATGCAGAGGACTATACGTCTAAGGGGGGTGGCACACACGGAACAGTGCTGGGGAAAACAACGCACAGGGCACAGGACATGGGGAAAGCAACACGCAGGGTGCAGAGGACTGTACTGAAAAGGGGGTCACTGGATGGAGAAGCGCTGGATGCCACCAGAGAATAGGCAGCCGCCAAAACCTCTTGAGACTGAAACACCGGTAAGCTTGTACACAACACACATAGTTAAATGAAAAAAAAAATTGCGTGGGGTCCCCCCTCCTAAGCATAACCAGCCTCGGGCTCCTTGAGCCAGTCCTGATTGTAATAATACAGGGGGAAAATTGCGTAGGGTTCCCCCATATTAAAACAACCAGCACCGGGCTCTGCGCCTGGTCCTGGTTCCAAAAATATGGGGAACAAAAGATGTAAGGGTCCCCCGTATTTTTAAAACCAGCACCGGCTCCACTAGCCAGAGAGATAATGCCACAGCCGGGAGACACTTTTATATAGGTCCCTGCGGCCGTGGCATTACCCCCCCAACTAGTCACCCCTAGCTGGGGTTCCCTGGAGGAGTGGGAATCCCTTCAAACAAGGGGTCCCCCTTCTCCAGGCACCCAAGGGCCAGGGGTGAAGCCTGAGGCTGTCCCCCCATCCGTGGGTGGTGGATGGGAGGCTGATATCCTTTGTGTAAAAAATAGAATATTGTTTTTTGTGGTAGAACTACAAGTCCGAGCAAGCCTCCCCCGCAAGCTGGTACTTGGAGAACCACAAGTACCAGCATGCAGGGAAATAACGGGCCCGCTGGTACCTGTAGTTCTATTACAAAAAAAATACCCCCAAAAAAACACAACGCACACACCGTGAAAGTACAAGTTTATTACATACATGCACACCTACATACACACATACTTACCTATGTTGACACGAAGCCCCTAGGTCCACTTCTCCAGTAGAATCCACGGGGTACCTGTAAATAAAAATCATACTTACAAACAATCCTTGCGTAGTTCTGTCCTCTTCTTTTCCGATGTAATCCACAAACTTGATTAAAATAAAAAAACGGAAACCCGATTTATGAGACTAAAGTGGTTCCTTGTTTACACATGGAACCCCTTTTCCCGAATTTCGGGACCCCCCGTGACTTCTGTCACTGAAGGTCCCTGTAGCCAATCAGGGAGCGCCACGTCATGGCACTCTCCTGATTGGCTGTGCACTCCTGCCCTGTCAATCAGGGGAGCGCTCCTCCACTCTAGTCAATGATGGGAACTTTGCGGCCTACGGTAGGAGGGTGGGTTGCCGGACACACAGCGGGAGAGGGGGGGGTGGCCGGACACACAGCGGGGTGGGGGGGGGAGGAGACCGGACACACAGCGGGAGGGGGATGGGGGGTGGCCGGACACACAGCGGGAGGGGGATGGAGGGTGGCCAGACACACGGTGGGAGGGGGACGGGGGGTGGCGGACACACAGCGGGAGGGGGATTGGGGGTGGCCAGACACACAGAGGGATGGGGGGTGGCCGGACACACAGCGGGAGGGGTGGAGGTGGCCAGACACACAGCGGGAGGGAGGTGGCCAGACATACAGCGGGAGATGGGGGGAGGAGACCGGACACACAGCGGGAGAGGGGGGGATGGCCGGACACACAGCGGGAGAGGGGGGGGTGGCCAGACACACAGCGGGAGGGGGGGTGGCCTGACACACAGCAGGAGGGAGGGAGGTGGGGGTGGTCAGACAAACAGCGGGAGGGAAGGGAGGGATGGCCGGACACACAGCGGCAGGGGGATGGAGGGTGGCCGGACACACAGCGGGAGAGGGGGGAGCAGGGCACACAGCAGGAGGGAGGGAGGTGGCCGAACACACAGCGGTAGAGGGGGAGAGGAGACCGGACACACAGCGAGAGAGGGGGAGAGAAGACCGGACACACAGCGGGAAAGAGGGGGGGTGGCCAGACACACAGCGGGAGGGGGGGTGGCCTGACACACAGCAGGAGGGAGGGAGGTGGGGGTGGTCAGACAAACAGCGGGAGGGAAGGGAGGGATGGCCGGACACACAGCGGCAGGGGGATGGAGGGTGGCCGGACACACAGCGGGAGAGGGGGGAGCAGGGCACACAGCAGGAGGGAGGGAGGTGGCCGAACACACAGCGGTAGAGGGGGAGAGGAGACCGGACACACAGCGAGAGAGGGGGAGAGAAGACCGGACACACAGCGGGAAAGAGGGGGGATGGCCGGACACACAGCGGGAGAGGGGGGGTGGCCGGACACACAGCAGGAGGGAGGGAGGTGGGGGTGGGCGGACACACAGCAGGAGGGAGGGAGATGGGGGTGGTCGGACACACAGCGGGAGGGAGGTGGCCGAGCACACAGCGGGAGAGGGGGGGAGGAGACCGGACACACAGTGGGAGAGGGAGGGAGGAGACCGGACACACAGCGGGAGAGGGGGGAGGAGACCGGACACACAGCAGGAGAGGGGTGGATGGCCGGACAAACAGCGGGAGAGGTGGGGGTGGTCGGACACACAGCAGGAGGGAGGGAGGTGGGGGTGGTCGGACACACAGCAGGAGGGAGGGAGATGGGGGTGGTCGGACACACAGCGGGAGAGGAGGGATGGACGGACACACAGCGGGCGGGGAGGGGGTGGCCGGACACTGCGGGAGGAGGGGTAGGGTGGGGGTCAGACAAACAGCAGGAGGAGGAGAGGTGGCCGGACACACAGCAGGAGGGAGGGAGGTGGTCAGACACACAGCAGGAGGGAGGGAGGTGGTCGGACACACAGCGGGTGGGAGGGGAGGGATGGCCGGACACACAGCGGGAGGGGGATGTGGGGTGGCCAGACACACAGCGGGAGGGGGGGTGAGCAGGGCGTACAGCGGGAGAGGGGGGGAGGTTGCCAAACACACAGCGAGAGAGGAGACCGGACACACAGCGGGAGAGGAGATCGGACACACAGCGGGAGAGGGGGGAGGAGACCGGACACACAGCGGGAGGGGGGGGGGTGGCCGGACACACAGGGGGGGTGGCCGGACACACAGCAGGAGGAAGGGAGGTGGGGGTGGCCGGACACACAGCAGGAGGAAGGGAGGTGGGGGTGGTCGGACACACAGCAGGAGGGAGGGAGGTGGGGGAGGTCGGACACACAGCATGAGGGAGGGGAGGGATGGCCGGACAAACAGCGGGCGGGGAGGGGTGGTGGCCATACACACAGCGGGTGGGGGGGTGGGGGTGGCCGGACACAGCGGGAGTGGAGGAGGGGGGTGGCCGGACACACAGCAGGAGGGAGGGAGGGATGTGGGGGTGATCGGACACACATCACGAGGGTGGGAGATGGGGATGGCCAGACACACAGCGGGAGGGGGGGGGAGCAGGGCGTACAGCGGGAGAGGGGGGGAGGTTGCCAAACACACAGCGAGAGAGGAGACCGGACACACAGCGGGAGAGGAGATCGGACACACAGCGGGAGAGGGGGGAGAAGACCGGACACACAGCGGGAGGGGGGGGGGGGGTGGCCGGACACACAGGGGGGGTGGCCGGACACACAGCAGGAGGAAGGGAGGTGGGGGTGGCCGGACACACAGCAGGAGGAAGGGAGGTGGGGGTGGTCGGACACACAGCAGGAGGGAGGGAGGTGGGGGAGGTCGGACACACAGCATGAGGGAGGGGAGGGATGGCCGGACAAACAGCGGGCGGGGAGGGGTGGTGGCCATACACACAGCGGGTGGGGGGGTGGGGGTGGCCGGACACAGCGGGAGTGGAGGAGGGGGGTGGCCGGACACACAGCAGGAGGGAGGGAGGGATGTGGGGGTGATCGGACACACATCACGAGGGTGGGAGATGGGGATGGCCGGACACACAGCAGGAGGGAGGGGAGGCATGGCCGGACACACAGCGGGCGGGGAGGGGTGGTGGCCATACACACAGTGGGCGGGGAGGGGGTGGCCGGACACAGCGGGAGGGGAGGAGTGGGGGTGGCCGGACACAGCGGGAGGAGGGTGGGGTTCGGACACATAGTGGGAGGAGGAGGGGTGGCCGGACACACAGCAGGAGGGAGGGAGGTGGTTTGACACACAGCGGGTGGGAGGGGAGGGATGGCCAGACACACAGCGGGAGGGGAATGGAGGGTGGCCGGACACACAGCGGGAGGGGGATGGGGGGTGGTCGGACTCACAGAGGGAGGGGAATGGAGGGTGCCCGGACACACAGCGGGAGGGGGATGGGGGGTTGTCGGACACACAGTTGGAGGGGTTTGGGGGTGACTGGACACACCGAGGAAGGGGGATGGGGGGTGGCCGGACACACAGCGGGAGGGAGGGAGGTGGCCAGACACACAGAGGGAGGGAGATGGGGGATGGTCAGACACAGAGCAGGAGGGAGGGAGGTGGGTGTGGTCGGACACACAGCAGGAGGGAGGGAGGTGGGGGTGGTCGGACACACCGCAGGAGGGAGGAAGGTGGGGGTGGTCGGACACACAGCAGGAGTGAGGGAGGTGGGGGTGGCCGGACACACAGCGGGAGAGGGGAGGAGGAAACCGGACACACAGTGGGAGAGGAAGGAGGAGACCGGACACACAGAGGGAGAGGAGACCGGACACACAGCAGGAGAGGGGGGGAGGAGACCGGACACACAGTGGAAGAGGGGGGAGGAGACCGTACACACAGCGGGAGAGGGGGGTGACCGGACACACGGGGGGTAGGGGGTGGCCGGACACACAGCAGGAGGGAGGGAGGTGGGGGTGGCCGGACACACAGCAGGAGGTAGGGAGGTGGGGGTGGTCCGACACACAGCAGAGGGAGGGAGGTGGGGGTGGTCGGACACACAGCAGGAGGGAGGGAGATGGGGGTGGTCGGACACACAGCGGGAGGGAGGGGAGGGATGGCTGAACACACAGCGGGTGGGGAGGGGTGGTGGCCGTACACACAGCGGGGGGTGGTGGTGGTGGCCGGACACAGCGGGAGGGGAGGAGGGGGGGTTGCCGGACACAGCGGGAGGAGGGTGGGGATCGGACATACAGCGGGAGGAGGAGGGGTGGCCGGACACACAGCAGGAAGGAGGGAGGTGGTCGGACACACAGCGGGTGGGAGGGGAGGGATGGCCGGACACACAGCGGGAGGGGAATAGGGGGTGGCCGGACACACAGCGGGAGGAGGGTGGCCGGACACGCGGCGGGAGGGGGATGGGGGGTGGCCGGACACACAGCGGGCAGGGAGGGATGGTGGCCATACACACATAGGGCGGGGAGGGGAGGAGACCGGACACACAGCGGGAGAGGAGACCGGACACACAGCGGGAGATGGGACACACAGCGGGAGAGGAGACCGTACACACAGCGAGAGGAGACCGGACACACAGAGGGAGAGGGGGGGTTGGCAGGACACAAAGTGGGGAGTGGTTTGGCCGGACACACAGCGGGGGGGGGGGGAGGAGGAGACCGGACAGACAGCGGGAGGGGGATGGTGGGTGGCCGGACACACAGCGGGAGGGGGATGGAGGGTGGCCGGACACACAGCGGGAGAGGGGGGGATGGCCAGACACACAGCGTGAGAGGGGGGGTGACCAGACACACAGCGGGAGGGGGAGTGGCCGGACACACATCAGGAGGGAGGGAGGTGGGGGTGGTCGGACACACAGCGGGAGGGAGGGGAGGGATGGCCGGACACACAGCGGGATGGGGGTGGTCGGACACACAGCAGGAGGGAGGGGAGGGATGGCCGGACACACAGCGGGCGGGGAGGGGGTGGCCGGACACTACAGGAGGAGGGGAGGGTGGGGGTCGGACACACAGCGTGAGGAGGAGGGGTGGCCGGACGCACAGCAGGACGGAGGGAGGTGGCCGGACACACAGCGGGTGGAAGGGGGGTGGCCGCACACACAGCGGGAGGGGGATGTGGGGTGGCCAGACACACAGCGGGAGGGG
This sequence comes from Pseudophryne corroboree, assembly GCF_028390025.1. Taxonomy (NCBI): domain Eukaryota; kingdom Metazoa; phylum Chordata; class Amphibia; order Anura; family Myobatrachidae; genus Pseudophryne; species Pseudophryne corroboree. Next base: position 197,051,122 of record NC_086451.1, read on the forward strand.
GTGGGAGGAGCAGGGTACACAACGGGAGAGGGGGGGATGTGGCCGAACACACATCGGGAGGGGGGGGGAGACCAGACACGCAGCGGGAGAGGTGGCCGAACACACAGCCTTGAGAGGGGGGGAGGTGGCCGAACACACAGGGGGGAGGGGGGGGGACACAAAGCAGGAGGGAGGGAGGTGGGGGTGGTCGGATACACAGCAGGAGGGAGGGAGGTGGGGTTGGTCGGACACACAGCAGGAGGGAGGGAGGTGGGGGTGGTCAGACAAACAGCAGGAGGGAGGAAGGTGGGGGTGGTCGGACACACAGCAGGAGGGAGGGTGGTGGGGGTGGCCAGACACACATCGGAAGAGGGGGGGAGGAGACCGGACACACAGCGGGAGAGGGGGGGAGAAGACCGGACATACAGCGGGAGAGGAGGGAGGGTGGCCGGACACACAGGGTGGGGGGGTACCCGACACACAGCAGGAGGGAGGGAGGTGGGTGTGGTCGGACTCACAGCAGGAGGGAGGGAGGTGGGGGTGGTCGGACACACAGCAGGAGGGAGGGAGATGAGGGTGGTCGGACACACAGTTTGAGGGAGGGGAGAGATGGCCGGACACACAGCGGGCGGGGAGGGGGTGGCCGGACACTGCGGGAGGAGGGGGAGGGTGGGGGTCGGACACACAGCGGGAGGAGGAGGGGTGGCCGGATACACAGCAGGACGGAGGGAGGTGGTCAGACACACAGCGGGTTGGTGGGATGGCCGGACACACAGTGGGAGCGGGATGTGGGGTGGCCGGACAAACAGCGGGAGGGGTGGCCGAACACACAGCGGGAGAGGGGGGAGTAGACCGGACATGCAGCGGGAGAGAGGGGGGAGTGGCCGAACACAGAGCGGGGGGGGGGCGGACACACAGGGGGGTTGGGGTGGCCGGACACACAGTGGGAGAGGGGGGGGGACTGGACACACAGCGGGAGAGGGGGGAGGAGACCGGACACACAGCGGGAGAGGGGGGTGGTGGCCGGACACACAGTGGGAAGGGAGGCCGGACACAGCGGGCGGGGGGGGTGGCCGGACACAGCGGTAGGAGGGTAGGGGGGTGGCCCGATACAGCAAGAGGGTGGGGGTCGGACACACAGCGGGAGGAGGGGGAGGGTGGGGGTCAGACACAAAGCGGGAGCAGGAGGGTGGAGGGGTGGCCGGACACACAGCAAGAGGGAGGGAGGTGGGGATGGTCGGACACACAGCAGGATGGAGGAAGGTGGGGGTGGTTGGACACACAGCGGGAGAGGGGGGGAGGAGACCGGACACACAGCGGGAGAGGGGGGAGAAGACCGGACACACAGCGGGAAAGGAGACCAGACACACAGCGAGAAGCGGGGGGGGGGCGAGACCGGACACACAGCGGGAGAGGCAGGGAGGAGACCGGACACACAGTGGGAGAGGGGGTGGGTGGCCGGACACACAGTGGGAAGGGTGGCCGGACACACAGCGTGTGTGTGTGGGGGGGGGAGGGGTGGCCGGACACAGCGGGAGGAGGGGAGGGGGTGGTCGGACACACGGCGGGAGGAGGAGGGAGGGTGGGGGTCGGACATACAGCGGGAGGAGGAGGGGGAAGGGGTGGCCGGACACACAGTGGGGGGGGACACACAGGGGGGGGGGGGGGTGGCTGGACACACAGCAGGAGGGAAGGAGGTGGGGGTGGTCGGACACACAGCAGGAGGGAGGAAGGTGGGGAGGGTCGGACACAAAGCAGGAGGGAGGAAGGTGGGGGTGGCTGGACACAGCGGGAGAGGGGGGAGGAGACCGGACACACAGCGGGAGAGGAGGGCGGACACACAGCGGGAGAGGGGGGGAGGAGACCGGACACACAGCGGGAGAAGGGGGGAGGAGACCGGACACACAATGGGAAGGGTGGCCGGACACACATCGGGTGGGGGGCTGGCCGGACATAGCGGGAGGAGGGGAGGGGGGTGGGTGGACACAGCGGGGGGTGGGGTTCGGACACTTAGCGGGAGGAGGAGGGGGGAGGGGTGGCCGAACACACAGCGGGAGACCGGGGGAGTAGACCGGACACACAGCGGGACAGGAAGGGAGGAGACCGGACACAAAGTGAAAGGTTGGGGAGGGATGGCCGGACACACAGCGGGCAGGGAGGGGGTGGCCGGACACTGCAGGAGGAGGGGGAGGGTGGGGGTCGGACACACAGCGGGAGGAGGAGGGGTGGCCGGACACACAGGAGGGAGGGAGGTGGTCGGACACACAGCGGGTGGGAGGGATGGCCGGACACACAGTGGGAGGGGGATGTGGGGTGGCCAGACACACAGCGGGAGGGGGGGGGAGCAGGGCACACAGCGGGAGAGGGGGGGAGGAGTCCGGACACACAGCGAGCGGGAGAGGGGGGGCGGACACACAGTGGGAAGGGTGGCCGGATTCACAGTGGGCAGGGGGTGGGGGTGGCTGGACACAGCGGGAGGAGGGGAGGGGGGTGGCCGGACACAGCAGGAGGGTAGGGGTCGGACACACAGCGGGAGGAGGAGGGGTGGCCGGTCACAGAGCGGGGGGCAGGGGGCGGCGTCGGCGTCCCCAGCACTCATACAGCCTGCAGCAGGAGACATAGAAGCACAGCAGGAGCACCCTGTCGGGCCGTGAGGAGGGGAACGGAGCCCAGCGGTCAGTGGCTGTCCGAGGCGCCTCCTACTCCCAGCCGCACCCTGTCAGCCCATGGCAACACAGACCCGGGGAGGAGAAGCAGGCAGCCTCTAGGGACGGTCCTGCGGACGGCTGGGTATCCGGACACACAGCAGCTGGGTGGGATGGTGGTGGGGGGACACAGCGGGACTAGCTGCCCGCTCTTTCCTCCTAACTCCCCGCCCCCTGTTACCGTGCTGAGGCCGTGCTGTCCTCCTGTCCGCTGATCCGGATGTTTTCCTCCGTGCGGCGCAGCTCCAGGTACCTCCTCTCATGCCGCGGATCCCGCTTCGGGTAAGGGAGGAAGCGCTGTCAGTCAGAACCAGATGTCTCCTCCTCCTGCGGCGCAGCTCCGGCAATTCCTCCTGCTGTGGCTCCTCTTCGCTCTGTAGGGACTTGAGGAGAACGCAGTAAGCACACACCCAGGGTACCGCTGGCTCTCCTCCCGCCACCAGCAGCTACTTTTATAACCTCTTCTCAGCCTGCACGAGACCCCTTCCCTCACAGTAGATGCTAGAATCAAGTGGGCTAAGGGACCTTTTCCGTCTGTGGGAGGAGTCACAACACAAGGGGGAGGAGCAAGGCCAGCGGGATAGTTCCTCTACTATCCACGCCACCAACTATTACCTTTAGTAATCAGGTGGCGAGCGGAGCGGAGCGAGCTACCGAGCCTGAAGCGTGGCGAGCGTACTTTTCGGGTACCCTGTTTGCCCGTAGCTCCTCCCCCTGGTGACATGTCTCCTCCCCTACATACGTCAGAAGGTCCCTTCTCCCACTCCGAAATAGAATCAACCCTTCCCTCACTCTCGCTCTCCTGGCGGCCACTGCGCAGCCGCAACAAATTGAAAAGCCCTATCTTTATAATGGGGCATATTTTACTTAATTAAAAAAAACTATAACTTTCTGAAAAACCACAACCCCAAAAGGCACTACACTGGGACAAGATCTATCTAATAAAACAAACCCCAAGTCTTAATTCGTCCTCTATCCTGAGTTACTGTATGTCTTCCCAAAAAAATTCTCATTCACTATATGGGAAAACGATGTCAAAAAGCCATACAGGAAGTCGCAGAAAAAAACTGACAGTTGACATTTTAGGTTACTCCCAATTCCTCATTTTTTATTATTTTGCCCTGAAATTTGGCATGCAGCAGCGGGTGACGATTCTACGCGTCCATGCCAAATTTCAGCTCAGTACGTCCAATCACTTTTGAGGTGTAGCCCCTCAAACACCATTCCTCCATCTCAGAAGTTCCCTACGGGAGAATTCCGTTTGTTCGATTTAGCCTTAATATAAGGGCACGACCGTGCCCTTATAATATATATATATATATATATACACATATATACTGGTTTATTACACATGTTTATGTATATTTACAATAGACATGTAGTTAGATTTAGTAAGCATTGATTTTTCAGGGGTTTTGAAACCCCTGTACATCACTGGAAAAAAAATAAACCCCTGTATTTCCTATTTAGCGGTTTTGATGGGGGTATTTAAACCACCATCGATGTGCATTCATTTTACTTCAGGTTTCTGGAGGTTTTATAATGGGATTTTGTCCAAACCAACAGAATCCTGCCATAACAACCATGTAAAACTGGCCAATAAGGAGAGGAATAACCATACACTTATAATTTGGGTCTATTTTAGTTTCTATAGTATCATTAGGGCTGCAACTAGAGAAGGGGTCTGGGAGAAATGCACCCCAGGTGCCAGACATGAGTGAGTGCCAACACTGGCAAGGAATCTCCCCAGGACACTGGTTCCATCTAATCTGACAGCGCCCACCCATTCCCTTTGCACACCGCCATTATAGCATAGCAGCAGCTACTGGTGTAGCTGAGAGTACCAGTTTCCCAGAATGCGATGCCAGGCATGATGACATCACACATGGCATTCTGGGAGTGGCTGCAGGGGAGGAGCAGCAGCAGCTTCCTTGGCTCAAACACCTGTGTGCTGTTGCAGCCTGCCCACTGCTGAGCCCTGCTGCTGTGGAGCCTTGCTGCTAGAGGGACACACTAAGAGTTGAGTCGGAGGATGGGAGCATAATGTGTAAGCGGCATTACTGGAGCAGAATGTGTTAAAAGGGGCATTATAGGGGCATAATGTGTAAGGGGCACTACTGGAGCATAATGTGTAATAGGCAATACTGGGGCATAATGTGTTATAAAGGGCATTACCAGAGGCATTCTGGGCCAGGGTGCAGGTTTACATCTGCTCTCCAGGCCAGTATACTTCTAGACAGTTGGGGCCACGACTAAGAGACTGGCCAGCATTCTCTGCCTACAGTAAGTTGTTCATGGTCGCTAGCTATAGTATGTCCGGTCTGCACATTCCACTGTGCTGGGTGTCCCGGGGTCCCGCTGAAGCTGCATTGTTACACTGCCTCGTACATTGAATCATTCATCTGCATATCATCCCCAGTTGAATGGACAAACTGAAAGGGTAAATCAAGATCTTGAAGCCTTCCTTCATTTATATAATTCCTCTTCACAAGATGATTGGTTGGACATTCTTCCATTGGCAGAATTCGCCCATAATAATCTTTTTCATTCATCTTCTGAATCCACACCTTTCTACGTCAATTTTGGTTTCCATCCGCAAGTACCGGAATTTCAACCTCTTCCAGCCCAGGAGGTGCCAGCAACTGACTTAGTTCTCAAGCAATTTTCTAAGATTTGGAGTCAAGTACTCAAGTCTTTAGTTAAAACTTCCATAAATTATAAATCTTTAGCAGATAGAAAACGTAAGGTAGTACCCAGTTACAAGGTGGGGGACCAAGTCTGCATATCTACTCGTAATCTCAAATTCAAAGTACTGTTAAAGTTCAAATTAAGAAAGTAATAATAATAATAATACTAATAATAATAATTGAGAGTTCTCCGTTGTGATGATATGCAGCATATATAAAATATGGAACCACAGCCAATATTCTCTGCAGAGGAGTGTGGACCACGACAGAATTCACCATGAACCTGTGTCTTTAGAACACTGACTTTAGATATTTATAACATTATACAGTCATTCATAGCTTATTTACAAACAAGGCGTATATATAGATGAAATCATTGGAATACATTGATCGATGAACTAGAAAGGGGAAATGCCCAAATATGGTCAGATTAGCTAATTGTAGCGAGTGATTTTATCCAAAAGATGGCAGACTTGTCCATTAATCTTGAATCTCCTATACATAACAATTAGGTTCTCTAATAGGCTTCATTGTCATAAAGGTCATTCTTGTTCATAAAAGGGAACGTAGTACAGTATTAAGAATCATAGCATAATTAATGAGACAATACAGATATATTTGATTTAACTTCAACAGTACCTTCCAAGAAGTTTGCACCCAGGTATATTGGTCCTTTTCCTATAGAAAGAGTGCTCAGTCCTGTAGCTTTTAAAGTCAAACTGCCATCTTCCTTCAAGATACCTAATGCTTTTCACATATCTCTTATGAAACCTTTAATCCTCAACAAATTTTGTGCAGCCTTGCCTAAACCTCCTAAAATTTGCACTTTGAAAGGTGAAGAATTTGAGGTTAAAGAAATCTTATACTCTCGTCGTCGTTATGGACGTTTCCAATATCTTCTTGATTGGAAGGGGTATGGACCCGAGGAGAGGTCTTCAGTTTTCACTGAGGATATCCATGCTCCAAGGTTGATTCAAAATTTCCACTCCAAAAATCCTAACAAAGCTCGAAGGTGTTCGGAGACCACCCTCAGAGGGGGGGTACTGTCAGGCGGTGAGCGCTTACCACCGCAGGTCCTGGGATTCATTCTCTGCCAGCGCGTCTGATTGCAGTGCTGTGTGGCCGCATGGGAACACTGCGCGGTCAGCGGCGGAAGTGATGGCTTCCGGGACTCAGGAGTGAGGACCTAGTGGGATGAAGCATCCCTGTGAGTCTGGTCTCTCCAACATGGCCGCCCCCTATGCTGCAGACAGACAGGGGTGTGTCTGCAGCATAGGGGGAGGCCATGTTGGAGACCAAGTGCAACACCAATGAGCGTGATGGGTGAGTGTCAGCCAATCCTGTTTCCCTGCTGCCTATAAGTAGGCTGGGATTTTTACATTCTGTGCCAGTGCTTTGTTGTTGTTACTCTGCACCCTAGCTCTGTGCTCCCGCGGTTTGCTCTGTGCGTCTCCAGGCATTTTGGTTCCATCTCTGTTCCTGAGTTGTCAGCCGGCTCTCCCTGCTTAGTACGCGTCAGTTCCCCAGAGCGCGGTCCCGGTTAACCGCTCTCCTCCCCGGTACCTTTGGATTCTCCGGGGACCCGTGGTGGTTCACCAGCCTTTGCCTGTGTCCTTCATTCATGTCTTCACATCATCCAGTGGTCATTCTTCACAGTTCTTCATTCACGTCTTCGCATCATCCATTGGACATTCTTCACAGTTCTTCAGTCACATCTTCGCATCATCCATTGGACATTCTTCACAGTTCTTCAGTCACATCTTCGCACCATCCAGTAAACAATTCTTCACAGTTCTTCATTTACAACTTTGTACCATCCAGAGAACATTCTTCACAGTTCTTCAGTCACGTCTTCGCACCATCCAGTAAACAATTCTTCACAGTTCTTCAATCACGTCTTCGTATCATTCAGTGAACATTCCTTACCGTTCTTCTTTCACGTTTTCATACCATCCAGTAACCAACAGTTCCTCAGCCACGCCTCCTCCTCATCCAACAAACAACTCCTCCCTGCGATCACTGACCTCATTCTTCAGGAGTTCAGTGAACTCAATCACTACTGTTCTTCTACCCTGAACTCGTTAGCCTCTGACTTCGTTCAGCCACATTAAGTTCTGTTGCCGTTAATAAAATATATGAAAAGGAATTATCTCTGTCCTCCTTCTTTCCTGCATTCAGGAGCATCTGGTCTGAGTCCAACAGATTCACAAAATCAGCCTGTTCTGACAAGAATGAATGAAATAAAAATGAATAAACACCTTTCCGTACCCAGTAATATATACAGTATTGATAAATATCTCAGCAATGCATGGGTAAAGAATTGAATATATTGGACAAAATAATGGGTTGCAATGTGTAAGTAAAAAGAAAATACACATGTTCCAAATTTTACTTTGTATCAGAGGAAAATCTTGTAAATGTACATAGGTTTTGTGCAGGTTCAAGGAAATAATTAATGACAAGAGGTGTCTGGGTAAAATGGAAGAAAATGGACCAGTGTCATTTAATTCTGCAGTTCATTGTGTACGGGTCACTGTGAACATTAAATGAGAGAGCTTACTGATTTATGGACAACTTCTTGAAAAGTCACAGAGGGAATCCATCTACTAATGCATCTATTATAGTTATACATATATATATATATATATATATATATATATATATATATATATACAGTGTTCTCTACCAGACTTTTAGAATCAACTTTTTTCCTCTGCATTATTCAGTAGTGAGTAGGGATGTGCACTTGAAATTTTTCGGGTTTTGTGTTTTGGTTTTGGGTTCGGTTCCGCGGCCGTGTTTTGGGTTCGACCGCGTTTTGGCAAAACCTCACCGAATTTTTTTTGTCGGATTCGGGTGTGTTTTGGATTCGGGTGTTTTTTTCAAAAAACCCTAAAAAACAGCTTAAATCATAGAATTTGGGGGTCATTTTGATCCCAAAGTATTATTAACCTCAAAAACCATAATTTCCACTCATTTTCAGTCTATTCTGAATACCTCACACCTCACAATATTATTTTTAGTCCTAAAATTTGCACCAAGGTCGCTGGATGACTAAGCTAAGCGACCCTAGTGGCCGACACAAACACCTGGCCCATCTAGGAGTGGCACTGCAGTGTCACGCAGGATGGCCCTTCCAAAAAACACTCCCCAAACAGCACATGACGCAAAGAAGAAAAAAAGAGGCGCAATGAGGTAGCTGTGTGAGTAAGCTAAGCGACCCTAGTGGCCGACACAAACACCTGGCCCATCTAGGAGTGGCACTGCAGTGTCACGCAGGATGGCCCTTCCAAAAAACACTCCCCAAACAGCACATGACGCAAAGAAGAAAAAAAGAGGCGCAATGAGGTAGCTGTGTGAGTAAGCTAAGCGACCCTAGTGGCCGACACAAACACCTGGCCCATCTAGGAGTGGCACTGCAGTGTCACGCAGGATGGCCCTTCCAAAAAACACTCCCCAAACAGCACATGACGCAAAGAAGAAAAAAAGAGGCGCAATGAGGTAGCTGTGTGAGTAAGTCAAGCGACCCTAGTGGCCGACACAAACACCTGGCCCATCTAGGAGTGGCACTGCAGTGTCACGCAGGATGGCCCTTCCAAAAAACACTCCCCAAACAGCACATGACGCAAATAAAAATGAAAGAAAAAAGAGGTGCAAGATGGAATTGTCCTTGGGCCCTCCCACCCACCCTTATGTTGTATAAACAGGACATGCACACTTTAACCAACCCATAATTTCAGTGACAGGGTCTGCCACACGACTGTGACTGAAATGACGGGTTGGTTTGGACCCCCACCGAAAAAGAAGCAATTAATCTCTCCTTGCACAAACTGGCTCTACAGAGGCAAGATGTCCACCTCATCATCATCCTCCGATATATCACCGTGTACATCCCGCTCCTCACAGATTATCAATTCGTCCCCACTGGAATCCACCATCTCAGCTCCCTGTGTACTTTGTGGAGGCAATTGCTGCTGGTCAATGTCTCCACGGAGGAATTGATTATAATTCATTTTAATGAACATCATCTTCTCCACATTTTCTGGAAGTAACCTCGTACGCAGATTGCTGACAAGGTGAGCGGCGGCACTAAACACTCTTTCGGAGTACACACTTGTGGGAGGGCAACTTAGGTAGAATAAAGCCAGTTTGTGCAAGGGCCTCCAAATTGCCTCTTTTTCCTGCCAGTATAAGTACGGACTGTCTGACGTGCCTACTTGGATGCGGTCACTCATATAATCCTCCACCATTCTTTCAATGGTGAGAGAATCATATGCAGTGACAGTAGACGACATGTCCGTAATCGTTGTCAGGTCCTTCAGTCCGGACCAGATGTCAGCATCAGCAGTCGCTCCAGACTGCCCTGCATCACCGCCAGCGGGTGGGCTCGGAATTCTGAGCCTTTTCCTCGCACCCCCAGTTGCGGGAGAATGTGAAGGAGGAGATGTTGACAGGTCGCGTTCCGCTTGACTTGACAATTTTCTCACCAGCAGGTCTTTGAACACCAGCAGACTTGTGTCTGCCGGAAAGAGAGATCCAAGGTAGGTTTTAAATCTAGGATCGAGCACGGTGGCCAAAATGTAGTGCTCTGATTTCAACAGATTGACCACCCGTGAATCCTTGTTAAGCGAATTAAGGGCTCCATCCACAAGTCCCACATGCCTAGCGGAATCGCTCCCTTTTAGCTCCTCCAGCTTCTTCTGCAAAAGCCTGATGAGGGGAATGACCTGACTCAGGCTGGCAGTGTCTGAACTGACTTCACGTGTGGCAAGTTCAAAAGGTTGCAGAACCTTGCACAACGTTGAAATCATTCTCCACTGCGCTTGAGACAGGTACATTCCACCTCCTATATCGTGCTCAATTGTATAGGCTTGAATGGCCTTTTGCTGCTCCTCCAACCTCTGAAGCATATAGAGGGTTGAATTCCACCTCGTTACCACTTCTTGCTTCAGATGATGGCAGGGCAGGTTCAGGCGTTTTTGGTGGTGCTCCAGTCTTCTGTACGTGGTGCCTGTACACCGAAAGTGTCCCGCAATTCTTCTGGCCACCGACAGCATCTCTTGCACGCCCCTGTCGTTTTTTAAAAAATTCTGCACCACCAAATTCAAGGTATGTGCAAAACATGGGACGTGCTGGAATTTGCCCATATTTAATGCACACACAATATTGCTGGCGTTGTCCGATGCCACAAATCCACAGGAGAGTCCAATTGGGGTAAGCCATTCCGCGATGATCTTCCTCAGTTGCCGTAAGAGGTTTTCAGCTGTGTGCGTATTCTGGAAACCGGTGATACAAAGCGTAGCCTGCCTAGGAAAGAGTTGGCGTTTGCGAGATGCTGCTACTGGTGCCGCCGCTGCTGTTCTTGCGGCGGGAGTCCATACATCTACCCAGTGGGCTGTCACAGTCATATAGTCCTGACCCTGCCCTGCTCCACTTGTCCACATGTCCGTGGTTAAGTGGACATTGGGTACAACTGCATTTTTTAGGACACTGGTGAGTCTTTTTCTGACGTCCGTGTACATTCTCGGTATCGCCTGCCTAGAGAAGTGGAACCTAGATGGTATTTGGTAACGGGGGCACATTGCCTCAAGAAATTGTCTAGTTCCCTGTGAACTAACGGCGGATACCGGACGCACGTCTAACACCAACATAGTTGTCAAGGCCTCAGTTATCCGCTTTGCAACAGGATGACTGCTGTGATATTTCATCTTCCTTGCAAAGGACTGTTGGACAGTCAATTGCTTGGTGGAAGTAGTAAAAGTGGGCTTACGACTTCCCCTCTGGGATGACCATCGACTCCCAGCAGCAACAACAGCAGCGCCAGCAGCAGTAGGCGTTACACGCAAGGATGCATCGGAGGAATCCCAGGCAGGAGAGGACTCGTCAGAATTGCCAGTGACATGGCATGCAGGACTATTGGCATTCCTGGGGAAGGAGGAAATTGACACTGAGGGAGTTGGTGGGGTGGTTTGCGTGAGCTTGGTTACAAGAGGAAGGGATTTACTGGTCAGTGGACTGCTTCCGCTGTCGCCCAAAGTTTTTGAACTTGTCACTGACTTATTATGAATGCGCTGCAGGTGACGTATAAGGGAGGATGTTCCGAGGTGGTTAACGTCCTTACCCCTACTTATTACAGCTTGACAAAGGCAACACACGGCTTGACAAATGTTGTCCGCATTTCTGGTGAAATACTTCCACACCGAAGAGCTGGTTTTTTTGGTATTTTCACCAGGCATGTCAACGGCCCTATTCCTCCCACGGACAACAGGTGTCTCCCCGTGTGCCTGACTTAAACAAACCACCTCACCATCAGAATCCTCCTTGTCAATTTCCTCCCCAGCGCCAGCAACACCCATATCCTCCTCATCCTGGTGTACTTCAACACTGACATCTTCAATCTGACTATCAGGAACTGGACTGCGGGTGCTCCTTCCAGCACTTGCAGGGGGCATGCAAATGGTGGAAGGCGCATGCTCTTCACGTCCAGTGTTGGGAAGGTCAGGCATCGCAACCGACACAATTGGACTCTCCTTGTGGATTTGGGATTTCGAAGAACGCACAGTTCTTTGCGGTGCTTTTGCCAGCTTGAGTCTTTTCAGTTTTCTAGCGAGAGGCTGAGTGCTTCCATCCTCATGTGAAGCTGAACCACTAGCCATGAACATAGGCCAGGGCCTCAGCCGTTCCTTGCCACTCCGCGTGGTAAATGGCATATTGGCAAGTTTACGCTTCTCCTCCGACAATTTTATTTTAGATTTTGGAGTCCTTTTTTTACTGATATTTGGTGTTTTGGATTTTACATGCTCTGTACTATGACATTGGGCATCGGCCTTGGCAGACGACGTTGCTGGCATTTCATCGTCTCGGCCATGACTAGTGGCAGCAGCTTCAGCACGAGGTGGAAGTGGATCTTGATCTTTCCCTAATTTTGGAACCTCAACATTTTTGTTCTCCATATTTTAATAGGCACAACTAAAAGGCACCTCAGGTAAACAATGGAGATGGATGGATACTAGTATACTTATGGATGGACCAGCGACTGCCGACACAGAGGTAGCTACAGCCGTGGACTACCGTACTGTGTCTACTGCTAATATAGACTGGATGATAATGAGATGAAATTAATATATATATATATATATATAATATCACTAGTACTGCAGCCGGACAGGTATATATATTTATTATGTAATGACTGATGACGGACCTGCTGGACACTGTCAGCTCAGCAGCACCGCAGACTGCTACAGTAAGCTACTATAGTAGTATGTATAAAGAAGAAGAAAGAAAAAAAAAAAAAAACACGGGTTGGTGGTATACAATTATGGATGGACCAGCGACTGCCGACACAGAGGTAGCTACAGCCGTGGACTACCGTACTGTGTCTGCTGCTAATATAGACTGGATGATAATGAGATGAAATATATATAATATCACTAGTACTGCAGCCGGACAGGTATGTATATTTATTATGTAATGACTGATGACGGACCTGCTGGACACTGTCAGCTCAGCAGCACCGCAGACTGCTACAGTAAGCTACTATACTATACTATAGTAGTATGTACAAAGAAGAAAGAAAAAAAAAAACCACGGGGAGGTGGTATACAATTATGGATGGACTGCCGAGTGCCGACACAGAGGTAGCTACAGCCGTGGACTAACGTACTGTGTCTGCTGCTAATATAGACTGGATGATAATGAGATGAAATCAATATAATATCACTAGTACTGCAGCCGGACAGGTATGTATATTTATTATGTAATGACTGATGACGGACCTGCTGGACACTGTCAGCTCAGCAGCACCGCAGACTGCTACAGTAAGCTACTATACTATAGTAGTATGTACAAAGAAGAAAGAAAAAAAAAAACCACGGGGAGGTGGTATACAATTATGGATGGACTGCCGAGTGCCGACACAGAGGTAGCTACAGCCGTGGACTAACGTACTGTGTCTGCTGCTAATATAGACTGGATGATAATGAGATGAAATCAATATATATGTATATATAATATCACTAGTACTGCAGCCGGACAGGTATATATATTTATTATGTAATGACTGATGACGGACCTGCTGGACACTGTCAGCTCAGCAGCACCGCAGACTGCTACAGTAAGCTACTATAGTAGTATGTATAAAGAAGAATGAAAAAAAAAACCACGGGTAGGTGGTATACAATATTATATATATATATATTATATACAATTATATATATATATATATATTAAACTGGTGGTGATTGATTATTAAACTGGTGGTCAGGTCACTGGTCACACTATCAGCAACTTGCAAGTAGTACTCCTAAGCAGACAATAACAAAATATATTATACTGGTCTGGTGGTCGGTGTGGTCACAATGGCAGTGTGGCACTGACTCTGGCAGCAAAAGTGTGCACTGTACGTTATATGTACTCCTGAGTCCTGCTCTCAGACTCTAACTGCTCCCCACTGTCAGTGTCTCCCCCACAAGTCAGATAATTAATACAGTCACACTATCTAATCTATATCACTTCAGCAAGTAGTAGTAGTATAGTAGTACTCCTCCTAATAATGCTCCCCAAAATTACTACTACTGTGTCTCTCTCTACTGTCTCACTCTCTTCTCTAAACGGAGAGGACGCCAGCCACGTCCTCTCCCTATGAATCTCAATGCACGTGTGAAAATGGCGGCGACGCGCGGCTCCTTATATAGAATCCGAGTCTCGCGATAGAATCCGAGCCTCGCGAGAATCCGACAGCGGGATGATGATGTTCGGGCGCGCTCGGGTTAACCGAGCAAGGCGGGAAGATCCGAGTCGCTCGGACCCGTGAAGAAAAAACTGAAGTTCAGGCGGGTTCGGATTCAGAGGAACCGAACCCGCTCATCCCTAGTAGTGAGACTAGCATGTTTGTTGTTATGTTTTGATATTGCTGAAGATTTTATAATATTAAAACATATATATCTATTTTAATTATCTATGCTATTCAACAGTGACGTGCAGTGGAGTAAATGGCTGGGGAGACATTCGTGGCTAGTACTAGAGCCAGATTTGTACACAATATACTCAGGGCTGGCCCAAGCTTATTTTTTTTGTAAGCTAATAAAAATGTTGGCGTCCCTTGATTGGATCTTTCAATGGACAGCGCGCACTTAGGGCCTGCACCACAAAAGGGGTGCGGTCTCACATAAAAGGGATGTGGACACACAATTGTACCCCCAAGGAACAGAGAGATAGTTGGTGACAGGGAGATAGTAGGTAACTGGTGAGGCAAGGGTGACAAGTAGATAGTGGGTGACATCTGAGGTAGAGGTGACAGGTAGATAGTGGGTGACTGGGAAGGCAGGAGTGAGATAGTGGGTGACTGGGAAGGCAGGGGTGACAGGTAGATAATGGGTGACTGAGGCAGGGGTGACAGGTAGATAATGGGTGACTGAGGCAGGGGTGACAGGTAGATAGTGGGTGACTGAGGCAGGGGTGAGAGATAGTGGGTGACTGAGGCAGGGGTGACAGGTAGATAGTGGGTGACTGAGGCTGGGGTGAAAGGTAGATAGTGGGTGACTGGGAAGGCAGGAGTGAGATAGTGGGTGACTGGGAAGGCAGGGGTGACAGGTAGATAATGGGTGACTGAGGCAGGGGTGACAGGTAGATAGTGGGTGACTGAGGCAGGGGTGACAGGTAGATAAAGGGTGACTGAGGCTGGGGTGACAGGTAGAGAGTGGGTGACTGGGAAGGCAGGGGTGACAGGTAGATAATGGGTGACTGAGGCAGGGGTGACAGGTAGATAATGGGTGACTGAGGCAGGGGTGACAGGTAGATAGTGGATGACTGAGGCAGGGGTGAGAGATAGTGGGTGACTGAGGCTGGGGTGACAGGTAGATAGTGGGTGACTGAGGCAGGGGTGACAGGTAGATAGAGGGTGACTGAGGCTGGGGTGACAGGTAGATAGTGGGTGACTGAGGCATGGGTGACCGGAAGATAGTGGGTGACTGAGGCAGAGGTGACAGATAGATGGTGAGTGTGCTTGCAGAAAGATGGCACCTGCAGCGTATGACCCTGTACCAGTGGTTTCCATCCCCGGCTACCCGCTCACCTCACCCCACTGTCCGGGTTCTCTCTGCGGGCAGTGTGGTAGGGGTGTAAACACATTTCAGGAGGGGTCAGTGGTCTGCAGTTGGATGGAGAAGGCAGCGATGCCACCCTCCACATGTGGCACTCTATGCGGCTATGTAGCCAGTGTAACGGTTAGGCCGGTACTGAGCATAACCCTCGAACTAGTGCCTAAACCTAACCCTGGTACTTACCATCTGGATCCTGTCAGGATCCGTCGGGATTCTGAACATTGGGATGCAGCTGTCGGGATCCTGACCGAATCCCCCTACATGACTATGGGGGTAATTCAGAGTTGATCACAGCAGCAAATTTGTTAGCAGTTGGACAAAACCATGGCCCTCATTCCGAGTTGATCGGTCGCAAGGCGAATTTAGCAGAGTTACACACGCTAAGCCTACGCCTACTGGGAGTGTATCTTAGCATCTTAAAATTGCGACCGATGTATTCGCAATATTGCGATCACAAACTACTTAGCAGTTTTAGAGTAGCTCCACACTTACTCTGCCAGTGCGATCAGTTCAGTGCTTGTCGTTCCTGGTTTGACGTCACAAACACACCCAGCGTTTGCCCAACCACTCCCCCGTTTCTCCGGCCACTCCTGCGTTTTTTCCGGAAACGGTAGCGTTTTCAGCCACACGCCCATAAAACGCTGTGTTTCCGCCCAGTAACACTCATTTCCTGTCAATCACATTACGATCGCCGGAGCGAGGAAAAAGCCGTGAGTAAAAATACTATCTTCATAGCAAAGATACTTGGCGCAGTCGCAGTGCGAATATTGCACATGCGCACTATGCGGAATTTCACTGCGATGCGATGAAAAATACCGAGCGAACGACTCGGAATGAGGGCCCATGTTCACTGTAGGTGTGGCAGATATAACATTTGCAGAGAGAGTTAGATTTGGTTGGGTTATTTATTTTGTTTCTGTGCAGTTTAAATACTGGCTACTTTATTTTTACAATGCAATGCAATTTAGATTTCAGTTTGAACACACCCCACCCAAATCTAACTCTCTCTGCACATGTTATATCTGCCCCCCCCCCCCCTTAGTGCACCCTATGTCACCCTGAAACCAATCATACTGCACCCCATGTCACCCTACACTCAGACATACGGCACACAATATAATCCGCGCACAGCTTTACTGTGCCGCCATGACACCAGGCATACACCCAGCCTATGGCACCATGACACCATGCACCCTACCTTACTGCATCTGATTTCACCCTGTATTGCTGCACCCCCATGCAGGGCTTAAAGTGGTCCTGGAGAGGTGGGGGAACTCATCTACCCTGCCACCCCTCCACCTCAAAAAGGGGTGTGGCCTCAAAATTAAGGGGCGTGGTCACACAATAGTACCCCTTATTCAAATTACACTTCACAGTAGCACAAACTTATTCACATTGCCCCACATACTATTGCCATTTATACACACAATGCCCACAGTAGCAGTGCCCTTTACACACACAATGCCCACAATAGTAGTGCCACTTAAACACACACATTGCACACAGATGTGGTGCACAATGTAGCAGGATATATTGAACAACCTTTGCTCACCTCTCTTATGTCTTTCATGTATCCACTCTGCTTTGTTAGGTTTCCTTTGTCAGTCACTCTCCTCATGTGTCCATAACTTCATCCTAGGTAGCCCTCTTACTCCCTATATACTCTTCTTTGTGTCTGATCACCTGCATCTTTCTTTCCTTTACTTATCCCCTACACCTCACATTCCCTGTACCTCACTCCCCCATCTCACCCACTGCACCTCTCACCCCTTGCTCCTCTCGCTCCTCCATCTCACCCCCTGCTCCTCTTCCTCCCCCATCTCACCCCCTGCTCCTCTTCTTCCCCCATCTAACTGCTACTCCTCTCACCCATCTCACCCCCTTCTATACCCATTTCACCCCCTGTTACTCTAACACACTCCCTCATGGAGCTCACACCCGACACATCTTATCCTTCACACAGCTCTCTTCCTGACACCGCTTATCCCTCACACAGCTCTCCCCCCGACACCGCTTATCCCTCACATAGCTCTCCCCCCGACACCGCTTATCCCTCACATAGCTCTCCCCCCGACACCGCTTATCCCTCACACAGCTCTCTCACCTCGACACCTCTTATACCTCACACAGCTTCTCCCACCACTTCTCCCTCACATAGCTCTCTCCCCGACACTGCGTATCCCTCACACAGCTCTCTCCCCTGACACCGCTTATCCCTCACACAGCTCTACCCCAGACACTGCTTATCCCTCACACAGCTTCTCCCCAACACCGCTTATCCCTCATACAGCTCTTCCCCCTACACCGCTTATCCCTCACACAGCTCTCCCCCTGACACCGCTTATCCCTCACACAGCTCTACCCCCTACACCGCTTATCCCTCACACAGCTCTCCCCCTGACACCGCTTATCCCTAACACAGCTCTCCCCCAGACACTGCTTATCCCTCACACAGCTTCTCCCCAACACCGCTTATCCCTCACACAGCTCTTCCCCCTACACCGCTTATCCCTCACACAGCTCTCCCCCTGACACCGCTTATCCCTCACACAGCTCTTCCCCCTACACCGCTTATCCCTCACACAGCTCTCCCCCTGACACCGCTTATCCCTCACACAGCTTCTCCCACCGCTTATCCCTCACACAGCTCTCCCCCTGACACCTCTTATCCCCCACACAGCTTCTCCCACCACTTATCCCTCACACAGCTCTCTCACCCCGACACCTCTTATCCCTCACACAGCTCTCTCCCCTTGATACCTCTTATCCCTCACACAGCTTCTCTAACACCGCTTATCCCTCACACAGCTCTCCCCCTGACACCGCTTATCGCTCACACAGCTCTCCCCCTGACACCGCTTATCCCTCACGCAGCTCTCCCCCTGACACCGCTTAACCCTCACACAGCTCTCCCCCTGACACCTCTTATCCCTCACACAGCTTCTCCCACCACTTATCCCTCACACAGCTTCTCCCACCACTTATCCCTCACACAGCTCTCTCCCCCGACACCGCTTATCCCTTATGTGTATACTGCATGCAGTGTCTTCCCTAATGTGCCCCCTCCTATATTTCTACACTCTTGTGCCACACCTCCATCCATTATGTCTTTCCTAATGTGAACCACCATCCTGCATGCCTGCCTTCATGTGCCCCCTCATCCATAAAGTCCTTCTTCATGTGCTCCCCTGCTCAAATCAGACATGCCTTCTTTCTTGTGCCATCCCCCCATCCAGCGTGCCTTCCTTCATGTGCCCCCCTCCCCTCTCATCAGAAATGCCTTCCTTCTTGTGCCATCCCCCCCATCCAGCATGCTTTCCTTCATGTGCCCCCCTTCTCTCATCAGACATGCCTTCCTTCTTGTGCCACCCCCCATCCAGCATGCCTTCCTATATGTGCCCCCCCCCCTCATCAGGCATGCCTTCTTTCATGCGGCCCCCCTCCTCTCATCCAGGGTACCTTGCCTTATGTGCCCCCCTCATCCAGCGTGTCTTTCTCCAGCTGCTGCTGCCACTCCCCCTCCTCATCCAGCATGCCTTCCTCTTTGTAGCGGTCTCTCACGCGAGCAGCTCCTCTTTGCATGGCAGCGTCTCTGCCGTCTCATTCCCGCTGCTACAGAGAGGGACTGGCTGGGGGAGGTATTGTCTTTCAGCGCCCGCCCCTCAGTCAATGTGGGAGGTGTGGCGCGATGCAGCGCAGTATACAGCAGGGACAGTGGGACTAAGTAGGCAGCACTGCCTGTACAAAGTCCCGTGGCCAGGTAAGGTGGGCTGGCGGAGGCGGAATGTGTTTCGCCTACAAATATAACTGACAGAATGCAGTTCCGCCCTATTCCAGCTCATTTTAACCCCTGCCCCCATGTCCCCCTGCCTTACTGAACTTCCATGTTACCTTGCAGCCAGCAGACATGTAATGGTCAATCTCACCTACCCAGGCAAGTCAGCTGGTTCATGTTGAAGTTCAGGCTGGTAACAAGGGCAACATCTTCTCCATCTCCATGTTCCCACGGAGCAGAGAGTCAGTGGTGCAGGAAGAAGTTGCAGTGGAATTGCAGCCGGCTCTCTTAAGGGCTCCATACACTAGGAGGATAATGCCCGATTTAATCCGATTTCGGGCATTTGGCCTGATATATCGGATTAAATTGCCCATTTTGGAGGTGTTTCCGTTCCGCAGGCATGGCTGGGATTGACCAGGATCGCCCAAGATACATCGTATGCAAAAGGACAGCATACAATTTATCTTGGACGATCCTGCACTCCGGGAGGCTGCCAGGGGTGATTGCCTGTGACATGTCAGACGGACATGTTGCGGTAGTGTATGGGGCCCTTTACTCTTGGTTACTTCCTGGCCAGCCTCTCCTGGCAGATCCCTGCTGCCTGCACTCTTCCCAGTAGTGCTTTGTAGCTCGGAAGAAAGGGAAAGGGGAGGCTGTGAGTCCAGATGTGATTGGCGCTCTCCTCACTCTGCAGAACTGCTGCTGTGTCTCTGATCGCGTCTCTAATCCCTGACAGTGTGTCCCTCTGCTGGCATGGAGCTCTGTACTATGGACGTTTAAAAAAATAAACAAAAGTCACTCAGCTGGCAGGTGGCCTCACGAAATTGCAGCGGTGTTGCGTTCCACAGTGTGGAGCTCTTCACAGCTGCATACTCTGCATAGTGGTTGGGCCAGCCCTGAATATACTCTATGAGCCCAAGGGTTCATGTGGGTATTATACAAAAAGGCAGTAGTATATACTGCTGGAAATTTAGTGAGTTTTGATGAGAGATGTGCGGGAAAGGTAAGCGCCATAGACTTTTTAATCCAGTTTTCATTATAAAAATTATTACAATAATACAAAGAAGATATTTATAAGATATTCTTTGTATTTTTCATATACTGTATATAATGAAAACTCTGGAGTATTACCGGAAAGACTCTGCCTCACCTCACCACACGATACTGCTATTCAGTGGCATCACTACGGGGGACACCGAAGGGTGACGCCAAACTGCAGCTCCTCCTTAGTGACAGGCGCGGGAGCTGCACTGCAACATTACTTGCAGCGCTCCTGTCACAGTGTAGGAGCAGGCAGTGCAGCCAATCAGTCTGCAGGAGCAGCCCAGGATCTCCAAAACCCCTGAAGAAACTGGGGTCAGGCCACTAGTCCATCCCTCTTTTGTGAAGCCATGCCCCCTTTTGCCGCTGGTGTCCAAGAGCATAGAGATGCCCCTAGTGCTATTTATTTTCATTGTACTATTATGCCATAGCACATTGGGGTGTGGTCACCTTGGATATGGGGGAGAAGTTTGAATACACTTGTATGTTCCACTTCCTTCCTACCTTAGTATGGTAAATGTTGAGTGTCCTGGTAATCCTTGTAGTAAATATAAATGATGAGTCTATCAGTTATATTTATTACAAGTTGTAGGGAATATGGGGCCTAATTCAAGGTTGAGCGCAAAAGCAAAATCTTCCTCTAAAGGGAAAACCATGTGCACTGCAGGTAGGGCAGATATAACAATTGCACAGTTAGATTTGGGTGGGGTGTGTTGAAAACAATTTAACCCACCCAAATCTAACTCTCTCTGCACATGTTATATCTTCTCCACCTGCAGATCAACCTTAAATTAGGCTCACAGTGCGTGTCTCAATTTTTTTTTACTGGGGCATAAAATAATTAACAGGGAAATATTTGGGGAGAGATAGGTATATTTTGTCAACTTTTTAAAGCAGAGATTTAACCTGCTAGTTGACTAAAATCTGCCTAACACCCCTTATATTGGCCAACTATTTTTATCCCACTGAATCCCCTCCCTGTGTAGCTCTTCCAGGCAGTATAATCTGTCAAAAGATGTCATTTAAGGTTGTACTGATGTTTTTTATTTGGCCAGTGTAAGAAGCCAAGTAATCATTGGTGTAGTAACAGTGCCGTAATTAGACATATTAGCACTGTATGCAAGAAACAGCATCGGTGCCCCCCCCCCCCCCCCCATTTTTAAAATACGGCCAGTGTGCGCCGCAGGCACACATCAAAAATCTAGGGGAGTGGCTTTGTGGTTAAGGGGCATGGTCACAAAAATAGGATTTTAATTACATACCGGTAAATCCTTTTCTCGTAGTCCGTAGAGGATGCTGGGGTTCCATTTAGTAACATGGGGTATAGACGGTCCCTTGGGAGCCATGGGCACTTTAAGAGTTTAATAGTGTGGGCTGGCTCCTCCCTCTATGAACCTCCTACCAGACTCAGTCTAGAAACTGTGCCTATGTAGATGGACATACTTTGAGAGAAGGAAATACACAGATAGTGCTGAGAATTACACCAGCTCACACCGAATTGAAAAACCATGCTGACCATCACGCAACATGGAGAAACCATGCAAACCAGCATGCAACTTGAAGAAAGCAAGTGAATCAGCATGAAACATGAAAGAAACCATGCTACCCAGCAGGAACATGAAGAAACCATGCTACCCAGCAGGAACATGAAGAAACCATGCTACCCAGCACGCAACATGAAGAAATCATGCTAACCAGCACGCAACATGAAGAAACCATGCTAACCAGCAGGAACTAGAAGAAACCATGCCAATCAGCAGGAAAGAGGAACAGCAACAGCTGAACCAATAAGTAACCAAGTAACAATGCAGGAAAATGAAGCGCTGGGCAGGCACCCAGCATCCTTTACGGACTACGAGAAAAGGATTTACCGGTAGGTAATTAAAATCCTATTTTCTCTTACATCCTAGAGGATGCTGGGGTTCCATTTAGTACCATGGGCATGTATCAAAGTTCCCAGTACGGGAGGGAGAGTGCTGAGGCTCCTGCAGATAGACCAAACTTAAGATCCCCCGAGGCCAAAGTATCGAACTTGTAGAACTTAGCAAATGTGTTCGATTCTGACCAAGTAGCTGCTTGGCTAAGCTGGAAAGCCGAGACATCCCGGGAAGGTAATTGAAGAGTCAGTAGCCACTGGCACCACAACAGTTGGTTGATATGATAATCTCACACAACCTTTGGAAGAAATTGCTAACGCGTTCTGAGCTCAGCCCTTTCTTTACGGAAAATCAAGTAGGGGCTCTTGTAGGACAATGCCCCCAATTCTGACACACACCTAGCAGATGCCAATGCCAAAAGTGTGACAGCCTTCCAAGTAAGAAACTTGACCTCAACCTCCTGTAGAGGTTCAAACCAATCCGATTGCAGGAACTGGAGCACCACATAAGATCCCACGGTGCCGAAGGAGGCACAAAAGGTGGTTGGATGTGCAGAACCCCTTTCAAGAAAGTCTGAACCTCAGGGAGAGCAGCCAATTGTTTTTGGTAGAAAATGGACAAGGCCGAAATCAGGACTGTTATGTAGCCCAAGTGTAGGCCCACATCCACACCTGCTTGCAGAAAGAGGAGAAACCGTCCCAGTTGAAACTCCACCGTAGGAAACTTCTTGGATTCACACCAAGACACATACTTTTTCCAAATCCGTTGGTAGTGTTTAGACGTTACTCCCTTCCTAGCCTGTATCATGGTAGGAATTAAATTTTTCGGAATGCACTTCCGAGCTAAAATCAGGTGTTCAACCTCCATGCCATCAAACTTAGCCACGGTAAGTCTTGATAAGCGAATGGCCCCTGTTGCAGAAGGTCCCCGCGAAGAGGAAGAGTTCTCGAATTCTCCAGCAGTAATTCCAGAAGATCCGCTTACCAAGCCCTTCTTGGCCAGTCCAGAGCAATGAGGATCGCCTGAACTCTTGTTCTTTTTATTAGTTTGAGAATCCTTGGGATGAGCGGAAGTGGAGGGAACACATACACTGACTGGAACACCCATGGAGTTACCAAGGCATCCACTGCCACTGCCTGTGGGTCTCTCGACCTGGAACATTGCCTCCGAAGCATCTTGTTGAGGTGGGAGGCCATCATGCCTATTTGAAGTACACCCCATCGGCATGTGACCTCTACTAATACCTCCGAATGGAGGCCCCATTCTCCTGGAAGGAGATCGTGTCTGCTGAGGAAGTCCACTTCCCAGTTGTCCACTCCCGGAATGAAAATTGCTGACAGCGCCATCGCGTGATTATCAGGCCAGAGGAGGATTCTTTTTACCTCTGACATTGCAGCTCTGCTCTTCGTTCCACACTGTCGATTTATGTAGGACACTGCCCTGACATTGTCCGACTGAACCTGAATGGCCTGATCTTGAAAAAGATGTGCTGCTTGTAGAAGGCTGTTGTACCCGGCCCTTAGCTCCAGAATGTTTATCGGAAGGATGGATTCCAGACTTGACCCCGTTCCTAAGAAATTTTCCCCTTGGGTGACAGCTCCCCAACCTCTGAGATTGGCATCTGTGGTACGAAAGATACAATTTCGAATTCCGAACCTGCAGCCCTCGAGAAGGTGAGAAGTATGCAGCCACCAGAGGAATTAAATTCTGGCTTTCAGCGACAGGCATATTCGCTGATGCCTGTGAAGATGTGATCCCGACCATTTGTCTAAGAGATCCAGTTGGAATGATCTTGCATGGAATCTTCCGTACTGTCAAGCATCGTAGGAGGCTACCATCTTCCTCAGAAGGTGAATGCGCTGATGAACCGATACCCAGGCTGACTCCAGGACATCCCGTACCATTGATTGGATTACAAACACTTTCTCCGCCGGTAGAAACACCCTCTGCACTTCCATGTCGAGTATCATCCCCAGGAAGGGCAGTCTCCTTGTCGGCTCCAAATGTGACTTTGGAAGCTTTAGGATACACCCAAGATCCAGACCAAGTTGATTTGGGAGAGCAACCCTCTGTAACAACTTCTCCCTGGAGGATGTGAAGGTCATCCAGATATGGAATTATGGCCACTCCTGGTCTGTGGAGTAGGAGCATAATCGCTGCCATGGCCTTGATGAACACCCTCGGTGTTGCATAGAAGCAAAGTGCAGTGTTTGGAACTGGAAGTGACCTAGTTGTAGTGCGACCGTAGATAGGCCTAGAGAGGCGGCCTGATTGGACTGTGCTGGTATGCACCCCTGATATCCCGGGATACCAGGAATTCCTTAAATCTCAACCAGATATCACCATTCTCAGACTCCATCCTGAATTGAACACCCACCAGTAGGGGTTCAATTACTTTAGGTTTGAATAGTAACCCCTGTTATGTAAACGAGGTGGAGCTGGAATAATGACATTTGTTTGTCAAATGTTAGAATATCTGCCAGCAGTATTGTACTTTCAGCCTGAGAAGCTAGTAAGCCTGATTTGAAGACTCTGTGAGGCAGGAGTAATGTTAGGCTGCACACCTGGGCAGCCTAACGTTTCCCAGGGGACTAGGCAGGCTATTGCCTAGATGTTTTACTGAAATATTTTTAGTCTCTCTTCCACCTGCTTGATTCCCAGGCAGTGAGGTCCACCATCAAAATGAATGTTTTGAGAAAAATGAACCTGAAATCTATTCCCAGGAGACTGGTGGTGCAGGTTTTCTGGAATTTCCCCAACGTGCTCTAAAGGAAGTGGCGGAAACCTTGGATTCATGTGTAAACATAATGGTTTGAAGGGATTGCAGGATAGGCATAGGAACTAATGTCCTGGTCTGTGCACCTGTGGAAGGAAAATACGTCAACTTACCCGCAGTTGGCTCGGATATTCACGTATCCTGAGCATCTCAACAGGGCCTCACCCGTGAAGGGCTGACTCACCATACCTTTCTTGGATTCTGTATCCGCAGTCCATTGGTGTAGCCACCGTCCCCTGCATGTCAAAACTGCCAGAGCAGTGGTCCCTGCGTTATGCAGGTCAATCTCCTTCATGGCATCCAGCCGTGAAGCCTGTGGAATCCTGTATGTGACATAGACACAAGTACATGTCACTCCTACACATAGAATCTAAATCACTAAGCAAGGATCCTGACCACATTACAATATTCCCAAAGATCTACGCAATAATAATAATAATAATAATAATTTTATTTATATAGCGCTCTTTCTCCAATAGGACTCAAGGCGCTTAACAGATACACAGCATAATATAGTACAGAAAAATAATGAAGTACATTTTTCATAAAATACAGAAGCATGAAGATACTAAAAGAGATACTATGGAAATGCTTGAGTAAACAGGAAAGTCTTGAGTCTACTTTTGAAGGATTCTATAGTTGGGGCCTCTCGCACTGTGCTGGGAAGTGAGTTCCATAGAGTCGGAGCCGCATGACTAAAAGCTCGACCCCCAGATGAATTACGGTAGATTCTAGGTACTGCTAAAAGTCCTTCATCTACAGATCGCAGTAATCGAGTGGGGCAGTATGGGATCAGAAGCTGTTTCAGGTACCTTGGGCCTTGGTCATGTAATGCTTTGAAACTCAGTAAGCCAATCTTGAAGAGGATTCGCCATCTTACAGGCAGCCAGTGAAGGGAGTAGAGGATGGGTGTTATGTGGCTGGAACGGGGCTGGTTGGTTAACAGCCTGGCAGCTGTGTTTTGCACCAGCTGTAAGCGTTGCAATTCTTTTGCTGGTAGACCAAGGTAGAGGGCATTACAGTAGTCTAATCGAGATGATACAAATGCATGTATGACTTTTGGCATATCATCTGAGGGAATTAAGTGCTTGATTCTGGCTATGTTCCTCAGGTGAAAGAATGAGGATTTGATTGTGGCTGATATCTGATGTTTAAGTGTCAAGCCATCATCCAGGACAACGCCAAGATTCCGCACATGATCACTGGTCTGTAATTCTGAATCCCCGAGTGTAAGTCCAGTTGGTTGGCTATGCTGCAGTCTTGTCCTTTGATGTTGCGGTCGTATTATAAGGACCTCTGTTTTATCCGGGTTCAGTCGCAGCCAACTGGCGCTCATCCACTCCTGTAGTTCAGCTAGACAGCCATTCAGGGTTGCTACTGGGTTATCAGTGCCCGGAGCAAAGGACAAGTACAGTTGTGTATCATCTGCATAGCAGTGGTAGACCAGGCCATGGCGCCTGATTATTTCGCCCAATGGGAGCATGTATACTGCAAAAAGCATGGGGGATAGTATAGAACCTTGTGGGACACCACATGGCAATGGCACTGGTGGTGATGAGTATAATCCAGATGATACTCTCTGTGACCTGCCTGTGAGAAATGATTTGAACCAGTTTAGGACTGTGCCATCCAGACCACAGAAGTGTATCAGTCGCTCAATCAGAAGCCCGTGGTCCACGGTATCAAATGCTGCCGAGAGATCCAGAAGGATTAATATTGAACAGTCACCTCTGTCTTTTGCCATCAGAAGATCATTTAACACACACACCAGGGCTGTTTCAGTGCTATGTCTTCTCCTGAATCCTGATTGAAATGGATCATAAATATCATGGGTTGTCAGGCGAGTTTCCAGTTGATTTGCAACCACTTTCTCAATAACCTTTCCTAGGAAAGGAAGGTTTGATACCGGTCTGTAGTTGGACATGCAGTCGGGATCTAAATTAGGTTTTTTAAGAAGTGGTCTAACAATTGCTTCCTTTAGGGGTCCAGGAAAAATGCCTGTCTGCAAAGAGCATTGAACAATTTTTGCAAAGACAGGACCGATTATATCCGTACAACCTATTAGAAGCTTGGTTGAGGCTGGGTCCAGACCACAGGTGGTGGGACGCAAAATCCGAGCAATTTCAGCAGTGTCCTTTACATCCACTGGGTCAAAGCTGGTCCATGAAGGCAGGTAGCTTATATTGGCAGGCTTTGTAGTTTGGCTCTCCTTTGATGGCACTGTGGATATTCCAGCCCGGATGGTGGATATTTTATCTGCAAAGAAGTTTGCAAACTCGTTGCATCTTGCTTGGGAAAGGGTCTCATCAGTCTGCAGGCATGCTGGCTTGCACAGCATCTCCACTGTGCGGAAAAGTTGAGCTGGCCTATTGTTTGCTGCTGTGATCTCATTTGACAGGAACTGTGATTTCTTGCAAGTGATTGTCGATTGATATTCTTCGTTATGCTTTATTAGTTTTATTTTGTCATCCACTAGGTTAGTCTTCCTCCATCGTCTTTCCAGTCTACGCCCCCTTTTCTTGAGCTCACTAACACTGTTGTCGTACCATGGAGCTTGACGATGTGGTTTACGAGGTCTTATACGCACAGGGGCGATAATATCAATTGCAGCCTTAACATCCCTATTATAATAACGGACTAGGGAACAGGGATCTTCACAGGCACCCAGTATAGCAGAGAGATCCATATTTGCTGCAAGAGCCTGGGGAGTCATACCCCTCCTTGGACGGTATCTGGTCAACTCCACGGGCAGAGATCTTATTTGAGGGGTTGCAACTGAGAACCAGAGGGAGTAGTGGTCTGACCAGATGACTGGGTTTATTTTTAGGTCAGTGACTTCTAATCCAATCTGAAAGACAAGATCAAGAGTGTGACCACTTTTATGTGTGGCAGAGGGAATTATCTGTGTGAAGCCCAGACCATTCATTGTGCACAGGAGGTCTTGGCCAAGGCGTGAGAGCTCATCATCCACCCATGCATTGAAATCCCCGAGGATGAGCCATCTTTGATGTTCCAGAACCAGGCCAGCAACAGTGTCTGCAATTTCTTGTAGAAATATCTTTCCATCTCCAGGTGGCCGGTAGATGAGAAGTACTCTGAAACCTAATCCTGTCGAACTCTGGGCAGCAATGCACTCAAATGAGCGAGTAGTTTCAATAGGGTGGACCCTAAGTTTAAGTTCATTTTTGAAGCAGATAGCCACCCCGCCACCCCTGCGGTCCAGTCTTGGGTTGTGGATGACAGAGTAGTTTGTTGGTACCGCAGCCTCTAATATAGGTGCTGCATTTTCATCTAGCCAGGTCTCTGTAATACAGGCTAGATCTGCAGATTCAATAAGGTCAGCAATTGTTGCAGTCTTGTTTCTTATAGATCTGGCATTACAAAGGACTGACCTGATTGGGCATACCAGAGGGCCTTCCGTTTTCTTTATGTTAATTGCAGGAGCTCTGGGTATGGGGGTCACAAAGCGAGAGTTGACAGTTCTGTCCTTCCAAACATAGGGCCGTCTTTTGGGTATTACTTCTATTTGATTGTTCTTTGTGTATGGGGGTGAGCAGGTGGGCAAAGGACGTAGATGGTTACCGGGGGAAATAAGTTTCCTGCCTGCTCGCTTCCCACGAATGCGCCTGTTTTTTCTTTTTAAAATGCCAAGGGATTGGAGAATAGAAGCCTGTGATGGTGTGATAGGAACTGCAGAACGTGGTGGGCGGAGTGAAAGAATGAAGCTGGAGCAATATGTATACATTTGGTCATCAATGACAGATTACTATGAGTTTGAGCTGCATATGATGATGAGAGAGGGAGAGAAAGCAGTGTTTTTTTGTTTTTGTTTTCTTTTCTTCCTTTTTGTGTTTTGTTTTCCCCCAATCGGTATTTGGTCCAAAATTCTAATGGGTTTATGAACAAAGTTATTGCTATAACCTATTGGGTATATTTGAAGCAAGTGATAAATAAAATAGCTGCTGATTTAATCAATTATCCTAGCATAGGCAGACTTTTGGGAAGGTGTTAGAAGCCAATTCCTACTGTGTAGGTGTGAAAAGTCTCAGTGTGAGAGGCCTTTGAAGTAGGTTTCTTGTGTGTGGGGGGAAGTGATAACATGTCCTGGGAAATGGATCCTGAATTGAAACAGTGAGCCTTCAGCAATTCAGAGCCTGAATATACTGATATTAGTAGATTAATGCAATAAGTCAGTTATTAGTTGCTCAGAGAACAGAGGTGGATGATGTCTTAGTGAGGGGCTAGATGTAGCCAAAGATAGGTTGTAATCCACAGTACCTTATCTGGGCAATGTCCAATGCAGAGTGCAGCAGCTGCTAAACTGAAGGATTTCTCAGTGGAGGTTTGCAGAGGATTCAGTCCAGGATTCAATCCAGTGTGTATCTCAGCGCAGGAATGCAATCCGTTGGTTTTGATGAGATGCCCGCGTAGAGTAGTACAAGTTAAAGGTAAGTCCTTGGATATTTCTGATGATTCATAGGTCAGTTGTGGTGAATTTAAGCTGTTTTATGGAGATGATCAGGAGCATACAAAAGGTGAGGCAGCCATCTTGGGCGCCCCTCCTCCTCTCAATAGTGGGTCTCCGAGTCACACCTGCATCAGTATTAGAGATTAGTCTCAATCTGCGATCAGCCTTAATGGAGGTTGTACCAGGGACAAGTAGCACAACCGTCTTTGACAATTTAGACACTCTTTAGGGATGTGGATAATATCTCTGGGTGTACTCAGGTTGTCCCAAATAAGGAGTTTAATGCACTAAACAGTGGGAAGGCATTTATTTTATATATATATATATATATATATATATATATATTCCTCATCCCTAATAGCCTCAAACATATGTTGCCCACCTCACATGTCATGCAGTATATGGGCAAGTGTATGCTTGTTAGGGTACGTAATTGGGGCGAGAGGCACAGCTGTGGGCTTTTAATCCCCAGACTACTCAAAACTGCGGCTTCTTCCCAGTATGGGATATATTTGAAGAAATATACTTTAAAGTAGACCCTATGGAGGCCACCGCAGGGGGATCTGCCACCGATACAGTTTTGAGCAAGGTATAGACTCCCCAGGAGAAGATATACATTCTGCAGTACAGGACAAAGTCCCTTAACATGGTAAAGTGAGTTACGCACACACAGGAAAATGTCAACACAGTTTCCCCCCAGAATATCTTCAGAGAGTCACAGAGTACAAGAAGCCAGCCACAGCGCGCCCTAATAGGCATTTAGTATAGCTCAGGACGCTAGTCCTATAGAACACTGCAGTGGCTGGTATATGAAGTGGCTAGTTATTAAGTGGCAGCGAAAAACAATAGCAGTGTTATTCCTGTGTGTCATTAGTTACATCTTCAACTGATATTCAAAATTGACTCCTGTCTCTCCTTTTCGTGAACAGCTAAATACTGCAGAATATTGCAACTTTCTTGCTAAAGTTAAATTCAGTAAATACTGCAGAATATTGCAACTTTCTTGCTAAAGTTATATTCAGTAAATACTGCAGAATATTGCAACTTTCTTGCTAACGTTATATTAGGTAAATACTGCAGAATTTTGCAACTTTCTTGCTAAAGTTATATTTGGTAAATACTGCAGAATATTGCAACTTTCTTGCTAAAGTTATATTCAGTAAATACTGCAGAATATTTCAAAAATATTTCTAAAGTTATATTCGGTAAATACTGCAGAATATTGCAACTTTCTTGCTAAAGTTATTTTCAGTAAATATTGCAGAATATTGCACATTACATTGCATGGTTAAAAGTTTAAAAAGTTGTTCTAAATGGATTAATGTCTGTAATCTGCAAAAAACTTATAGTGATTGAGTTGGGTTTAATGACCTTACATTTGTTAGATGTGATTAACACCTTTTGCTGGAGGTGGAGGGTTGCTTTGTGGGGGAGGGGGTTGTAATCAGAAAGGACATGTGTCTGTTGACTTATTTATTCAGTATAGGTCAGGACACTAGTCCTATAGGACGAAGCAGAGGCTAGTATAGGAAGTGGCTAGTTATTAAGTGGCAGCTAAACTCAATAGCAGTGTTATACCTGTATGTCATTAATTACATCTTCAATTGATATTCAAAATTGACTCCTGTCTCTCCTTTTCATCAACAGGTAAATACTGCAGAATATTGCAACTTTCTTGTTAAAGTTATATTCAGTTAATACTGCAGAATATTGCAACTTTTTAGCTAAAGTTATATTCGGTAAATACTGCAGAATATTGCACATTACATTGCATAGTTAAAAGTTTAGATGGTTGTTCTAAGTGGATTAATATCTGTAATCTGCAAAAAACTTATAGTGATTGAGTGGGGTTTACTGAGCTCACATTTGTTAGTTGTGACTAAACACCTTTTGGTGGAGGTGGAGGGTTGCTGTGTGGGGGAGGGGGTTGTAATCAGAAAGGACATGTGTTTGTAGACTTATTTATTCAGTATAGCTCTGGACGCTAGTCCTATAGGATGCTGCAGTGGCTAGTATATGAAGTGGCTAGTTATTAAGTGGCAGCGAAAAACAATAGCAGTGTTATTCCTGTGTGTCATTAGTTACATCTTCAACTGATATTCAAAATTGACTCCTGTCTCTCCTTTTCGTCAACAGCTAAATACTGCAGAATATTGCAACTTTCTTGCTAACGTTATATTCGGTAAATACTGCAGAATATTGCAACTTTCTTGCTAAAGTTATATTCTGTAAATACCGCAGTTTATTTCAACTTTCTTGCTAAAGTTATATTCGGTAAATACTGCAGAATATTGCAACTTTCTTGCTAAAGTTATATTCAGTAAATACTGCAGAATATTGCAACTTTCTTGCTAAAGTTATATTCGGTAAATACTGCAGAATATTGCAACTTTATTTCTACAGTTATATTCGGTAAATACTGCAGAATATTGCAACTTTCTTGCTAAAGTTATATTCAGTAAATATTGCACATTACATTGCATGTTTAATAGTTTAGAAAGTTGTTCTAAGTGAATTAATATCTGTTATCTGCAAAAAACTTATAGTTATTGAGTGGGCTTTACTGCGCTCACATTTGTTAGTTGTTATTAACACCTTTTGGTGGAGGTGGAGGGTAGCTGTGTGTGGAATGGGGTTGTAATCAGAAAGGACATGTGTTTGTAGACTTATTTATTCAGTATAGCTTAGTACGCTAGTCCTATAGGACGCTGCAGTGTCTAGTATATGAAGTGGCTAGTTATTAAGTGGCAGCAAAAAGTAATAGCAGTGTTATACCTGTGTTAAACCAAAGGAAAACAGAAGACAAACTAACTAACAACATAACAGAAGGACTCCATTACAACCACAAAACTCAGGATCTTAATGTGGCCTCTCCTCTCCTCTAACATGAGAACACCAACACCAGGCTTACCACCTCTCTGGCTGAGAACATCAAGTCTGCCCCTGGCCCTAACCCTCAAGATGAGCAGGGAACTGTGGGGGCAGAGCACCAGGACCAGGCTCAGCAGGGACATCCCCATTGCTTCTGAGTATGCCCCCCACATTCTCATACCCACCCGTACTATGATTTTATCCAAATAATGTTATCCCTATTCTACTTCTGCCAATAGTTTCCTGCTATTGTTTTTTTTCTTCCTTCCTCTCTTCCACCCCACCGTGCTTTTTTCCTGTAATGTTTACCCCCACTGATTGCACAATTTACCATTGGGCCCTACATGAAGGGCACATCATACTACTACATAAGCGTCAGTTTTCCCATGAACTTGGCCTTTGTATGGCTCACCTCCCACAGTGTAACCTTCAAAGTGCGCCCAACATGGCTGCCCCATATGGTACACTTGTGGATGGGATGAAAAATATATAGGCCTGATGGTTTTGATGGAACCCTACTCTAAACTGTAGGACTCTGAAATCACCCCCATTTTGTGTCATCTCTTCTAGGGGTAGACTATTCCACCCTGGGTAATCCTACACTGAGCGCCCAAGATGGCTGCCGCACTTGGTACCTTGTGAGGGTGGAATACACAACCCTTGGATGTTATCACCCAAAATGCCTATACCAATCCTGCATTATGCTTTCTGTGTGCTTAAGGTTTTCTTTTATGTCTGCGTGGCTTATCTATTGCTCTATTACTCAAATCCTTTGTATCATGTGCATTGTTTTTGATATCTGTAAAGTACTTTGAGTCCTTTTGGAGAAAGAGCGCTATATAAATAAAAATATTATTATTATTATTATTATTATAATTATTATTATTATTATATTATTATTATGATAAAAAAAACGCTGAATAGCTTAACCTTAACAGGGTAGCTAGTACATAAATTACTCTCCCCCCTTGTTTATAACACCTTGTAGTGTACTATGTGGAGGACAGCTCTCCCTGTCAACGTGTGTCTGCAGGGAGAAAATGGCACTGGTGAGTGCTTGATCCGCCCCCTGTAATGGCACGTCTTCTCGATTTCACTGATAATACTGGCCTGAGGTGATTTAGCTGCTAACAGTGGGATTAGCCCCTGTTAGCATATGTGACCAGTGTAGGGTATTTGCGCTGGCCCAGGGCGCCCCTCACAGCACTGCACATCAAGTACCGCTGAGACCTCCGGAGCACAGCCTGTCAGACATGCGCTCCCACCCTTGTGCTGCCATTCTCGCCAATGACCTTCTTACTGTGTCATCGGCGTCATACTCACCACTCTTCTATCTTCTGGCTCTGTTAGGGGATGGCGGCCATGCTGCGGGAGTGAGCGCTCGCCTCGTGGGCTTGCGATCAGCACCCTCAGGAGCTCAGTGTCCTGTCAGTGGAGATAGAGAACCATGAACTTCTAGAGTTGGTTCCTACTCCCCCCTAATTCCCACGAAGCAGGGAGGCTGTTGCCAGCAGCCTGCCTGTACCTAACACTCTTAAAAAACAATAAAACTAGAAAAACTCCTAGGAGCTCCCCTAGCTGTGACTGGCTCCTCCGGGCACATTTTCTAAATTGAGTCTGGTAGGAAGGGCATAGAGGAAAGAGCCAGCCCACACTATTAAACTCTTAAAGTGCCCATGGCTCCCAAGGGACCCGTCTATACCCCCATGGTACTAAATGGAACCCCAGTATCCTCTAGGACGTAAGAGAAATAATATCAATCCATATTACACTGTACAGTAGCCTTTATTATTCAAATTATGCCACACAGTAGCGCCACTTACACACATTACACCAGGTAGAGCCCCTCTTACACATTTACACATCATGCCAGGTAGACCCACTATCACTCATTATGCTAGGTAGAGCCACTGTCACACATTATGCCAGGTACAGCTCCCCTTTACACACAGCAGGTAGAGTCCCCTTTTACCCATTACGGCAGGTAGAGTCCCCTTTTACACATCATGGTAGCAAAGACCCATTTTTTACACATTACAGCAGAGGGGTCCCCCTTTTTACAAATTAGGTAGACAGTGTCCCCTTTTTACACATTACAGCAGCAGAGTCCCTCTTTTTACACATTACGGTAGGCAGAGTCCTCTTTTTACACACTACAACAGGCAGAGTGCCCTTTTTACACATTACGGCAGCAGAGTACCCCTTACGGCAGAGAGCTCCCCCTTTTTACACATTAGGCAGGCAGAGTCCCCTTTTTACACATTACGGCAGGCAGAGTTCCCCTTTTTACACATTACAGCAGAGAGCTCCCCCTTTTTACACATTAGGCAGGCAGAGTGCCCCTTTTTACACATTATGGCAGCAGAGTGACCCTTTTTACACATTATGGCAGGCAGGGTCCCCCTTTTACACATTATGCAGGCAGAGTTTCCTTTTACAAAGGGAGAAATAGAGGCTTTATTGTTCAAGTATACACTTGCAGGGACTTGGGCACACTTCAGACTGTACTCTTTCCTATGTTATCTGTTCACTGAACCTACTGTAACAGTGATAAAAAAAATCCTGATTGATGACTTGCTGGGAGTCCGACTTGTGTTCCAAGGATGCGGGTGTGAGACATGGCTAGAGGTCGGGAGGCTACATTTGTCAGAAACAGAAGATTCATTCAGAAATCACCATCCACACTATAACAGAGATAATGAACACTCCTCCATGGGCTTTCTTTACTTTTGATGAGTGGTAGCAGCAGCAGCACAGCCCGGCTCCAGACCAGAACACGGAAGTCCCTCTTCAGGGTAGACGCTGCAGGGGGAGGGCACGGAGCATAGCAGACACACAGGTGGAGATATTAACTGAGAGATTGCCAAGTGCAGTGCTGCCCGCTGTGATGCATAATAGAAGCGGTGCGCCTGGCAGAGGAGGAGTCGAGTACTACGTAGTGTATTGTACATTACAGCGGCCAGCAGCGGACAAATTGTGTGATTGCTGACGGTGCGCCCACAGTGCAAATGCACTGTGTGCTAAGCACCATCCGCACACACCTAGTTACGTCCCTGTGTAGCAGCCACTCAAAAGGGAATTTGGTATCTCTCACAGGGTGGGATGTACTAAAGCTGAAAATGAGGTAAAAAAATCAGAAAAAAGTTTTCTGAGTTTTTATAACATTTCCATATGTACTGTACCAAGCTCCAGAATCATAGACGTTTCAATAATGGGTGCAGGGGGTGCCACACCGCACAAACTGCACCCATATAGTATATTTACCCCTCTGGAGTCCCGCGTCATCGTCGCTGGAGTGCAGGCACAAATTGCTTGTAAAATGTCTACCGCAGAGTGATTTGCGCATACGTACTGGAGATGTCCGGAGGCTGCATGAGGGTCCCCTTCCCTCTTAAAATGCCCCCATCAAGAATGCAATGGTCCCTGTGGATAATTCCATCTTTATGTGGTATTACCCAATAGAAGCCTATGGCTTCTTTTTGCAATTCCCACCTCTCGACACCCCCGCTGCCGCCACATCACTCTGCACATCTGCATAAGGACTACTGGGTCCTAAACCTGTAAGTCCAGTGATCGCAAAGGACAGGTTTATCGGGAGAGGTATCCTTTGCGTTACTAATCACATTTGTATGTACATATGTGATTAGTATGTTCATGATAAGAGAAAGTATGTACAACATCGTGGATGCGATGCTTAGTACATCCAGTCCACATTCCCCACAATAAAAACATCTTTTTTGAGAGAGTCACCTTCATATTCAGGTCACAGTGCTGGTACAGAGCAGTGTCAGTAGTACCAAGTCGAACCCGGCCAATGTATTTATTTGCGTATTAGTGCAACATATCTGTGTGTTGCAGGAAGGAAACAGATATTTACAAGACTGGTTGGGTTGACTGCAATGCAACTTTCCTATGCACTATATCATGGTATATATGTTTGCATGTTGCATATTGCAAATAGGATCATTTATAATACTTCTGTAAATCCCATTAGTTTACCTTCATGCTAGGGTTAATTTTTATAGGAAGAAAATTAATCTACCAGTATATTTTTGGCTTGTGGGAGGAAACTGGAGCACCCGAAGGAAACCCAAGTAAGCACAAGGAGAATATACAAACTCCACGCAGTTAGGGCCATTTGACCTCAGTGCTGTGAGGCAGTAATGTGAGGCCCATAATTTATATGTAATTCCCTTTCCTCATGGTGTAGCGTACAACATGATTACAGTAGTAGAACACTGCAATCATAGTTAGGCCATGCTGCATAATGTCCCCATGAACATCATTTTTTATGGGTGCTAGACTGCCTGCACCTTGAAACCTCGCCTGCATTGCCTAGGCATTACTCTTTAGGGTCCAACGTCAGATTTGGTGATAAAGTTATTGACTACAGACCTTTAGATATCTACTGGGATCTCTATTTTCTTCATGTTTCCGCTGACTTTATCTCCATCATCCATCTTCACCGTACTTCCTTCATGGTTTCTCAGCCACCTTCTTTGCCTCTGACTGCCTACCACTGCAGGCCATACCACTCATTGTAACCACCTAACAGGCATGTTCTACTCTTATGCTTATCTTAAATTATCATTACATAGTTATGCAATCTTCTATCAAGAATCAAATTTGTTCCATAAATACTGTCATTGCAATGTATTTCCTTGCTCAGTATTGCTCTATAATATAATGCTTACTATTGTTTTATATCAATTTGCTTTATAATTATAAAGATGATTAGCTTGTAGTGTGATTATTGATAAATCCCCAGTGGTGGAAGTAGAAAAAATGTCTTAGTGGTACTGTGTGCACATGCCAAAAAATGGGTGTGGCCACATGCCACACAGTGCATGGCCAATGAAAATGGCGGTGTGATACACATATAAGGGGCCAGATACACATATGAACCCAATAGTGCCAAATATACATACCGTAAGCCCCCACAGTGCCAGATATGCTCCCACAGTGCCAGATACACATATGTCCCCACAGTGCCAGATACACATATATACCCACAGTGACAGATACACCCCCACCATGCCAGAGACCAGATGCCACCCACAGTGCCAGATATGCCTCCACAATGCCATATATGTTCTTACAGTGGCAGATACAAAAAGCCCCACAATGTCAGATACACATATGCCCCACAGTACCAGATACACAGATGTCCAACAGTGCCAGATACACAAATGCACCCACAGTGCCAGATACACAAATGCACCCACAGTGCCAGATACACATATGCCCCACAGTGCCAGATACACATATGCCCCACAGTGCCAGATACACATACCCCACAGTGCAGATACACAAATTCCCCCACAGTGCCAGATACTGTACACAAATGCCCCACAGTGCCAGATACACAAATGCCCCCACAGTGCCAGATACACAAATGCCACACAGTGCCAGTTACACATATGCCCCACAGTGCCACATACACAAATGCCCCACAGTGCCAGATACACAAATGCTCCACAGTGCCAGATACACAAATGCCCCAGTGTCAGATACACAAATGCCACCACAGTGCTGTTCACTGCTGCTGCTGCTGCTGCTGTTGTTGTTGCTGCTTCTGTGTGACGAGAGGAGAGTGCAGCATGCTACACAAATGCCCCACAGTGCCAGATACACAACTGCCCCCTCAGTACCAGATACACAAATGCCCCTCAGTACCAGATACACAAATCCCCCACAGTGCCAGATACACAAATGCCCCCACAGTGCCAGATACGCATATGCCACACAGTGCTAGTTACACATATGCCCCACAGTGCCACATACACAAATGCCCCATAGTGCCAGATACACAAATCCCCCACAGTGCCATATACACAAATGCCCCCACAGTGCCAGATACGCATATGCCACACAGTGCCAGTTACACATATGCCCCACAGTGCCAGATACACAAATGCCACCACGGTGCTGTTCACCGCTGCTGTTGCTACTGTTGTTGTTGATGCTGCTGTGTGGCAGGAGGAGAGCTCAGCACGCTACACAATAGCCCCACAGTGCCAGATTCACAAATGCCCCACAGTGCCAGATACACAAATGCCCCCACAGTGTCAGATACACAAATGCCCCACAGTGCCAGATACACAAATGCCCCCACAGTGTCAGATACACAAATGCCACCGCAGCGATTACTCCTCCCACCCTCGTGTTGCTCACCGCTGCTGTTGTTGCTGCTGTGTGAGGGGAGGAGAGCGCAGTGCATGCCTCTCCTGCCTCTCAGTGCTCAGTCCGACTCCGGTCTCCAGTGGTGGCGTGTATCTCAAATGAGGCACCGGTTCGTTAGCCAATCAGAGCTGACAGACCGGCACCTAATCAGGAGCCATGGCTGCCGGTCCACGAGCTCTGTGTCTCATTTGAGATTAACACCACCACTGCCGCTGGAGATCGAACTAAGCACTGAGGGGCAGTGCTCTCCTCCCCTCACACAGCAGCAGCTGCAAGCATGTCGGGCGGGCCGGCAACACTGCATACCGGCTGGCAATTTCTTACCGGTACACAGTACCGCCCCGCACTGCCATACTTGCAGCACTGTAAATCCCCGATTTATAATGGCAACTGTTGTACATCTGTGTCATTGTGTAAGAGAACAAAAGAGGAACAGTATTCTGCTAGGAAATGTGGAAACCATTCTGATGTAGAACCTGTGATACTGTATATTGCAAAACAAGGACATGTTTTTATTCATGGGAAAATATCCAAGCACTGCCCTGTATCACTACAAAGAGAGCATGTAATATGACTGTCACTTCATTGCAAAGTGCTGTATAAGCTGAATCTGTGGTTCTTTTGCAGTTTCTATATCCAGGCATCTATCTGACAGATAAATAATTACAGTTTTAAGATCATGGTTGCAAATGTGGCCCATGCAAGCTATCACATAAACTTTAATACACCTGGTCCATTTCACACAAAAAAGAGGGTAATTTAGTAAAAAAATATATATATATTTTTTCCAATATTAATTTTTTGTGTCCCACAAATTAGGTTATAGATGGAGCAACATTAATCATAAATATAATGTTGGTATCTATATTGTTAAGTAGAGTGAACATTATGTAAAGTTATCATAATTCTTAAGATAAAGATGTTGACAAGGGATGCAATTTAATGTTTGATTTTCCCACATTGCAAATGGGACTTCCACAATTTATCCTCTAGGTGATGTTACTATTAGTATATGGTGGTTGACCAGTGTTAACATGCAAGAGCAATCAGTGTCTGAAGCTGAATACTGAAGGTGAACATTACTATAAATAAGTTGTAACGTTAGTTACAAAAAATGAATACAGTTCCTTCAGCTTTGTAAGATGTGTAATTTTTAGATACTATAAGGTTTATGAGGTTTCTGGACATCTAGCCAATACCTCAATGTCCATTGATGGCCATTAAATAAAATAGCTTATCTTATAAATGGTAACTAATGTTACATGTGTATTTAAGTCAATATCATACGCTACATAAATGCTATTATCTAATACTTTGTCCTCTTTTAGAAACCTACTAGGGGTAAAGCATATCGAGTGTCAATGGGTCCTAGAAATTTGTAGTTTTTTTTTTTTTTTTTTAATTATGAAATTCTGCAATTTTAAAAGGTGGAAGCAATGGTAGGATGATAATCATGTGAGAATATGAGATGTGGACCCCTTTGGACATGACCTGCCTATGTTTCCCACTAGTCACTCCCAGGATGACACCTCTCTGTGGCAGACTGTGT
Organism: Pseudophryne corroboree; assembly: GCF_028390025.1. NCBI lineage: Eukaryota > Metazoa > Chordata > Amphibia > Anura > Myobatrachidae > Pseudophryne > Pseudophryne corroboree. The sequence goes on from NC_086451.1 coordinate 197,091,136, forward strand.
GCTTGGGTCTCTGCTGCAGTGTCACGGTTAGTGGAGGGGCTTATAAGGAGTAAATCATCACAAATTAACCCTAGCGTGAATGTGTATGCGTGTACATGTGGTAGGGAATATAGATTGTAAGCTTCACTGGGCAGGGACTGATGTGAATGGACAATTATTCTCCGTAAAGTGCTGCGGAATATGTGTGCGCTATATATTTAACTGGTTATAAATAATAATATATAAATAAATCACCAAGAATGTCTTGAAAAGTATATAGTAGAATAATATTTTGGGTTCAAGTTATGAAAATTGGACCTACAGGATTAAAGTAACTAAAGTGCTTCAGATCATTAAATTTGTTCAGAACATTAAAGGTCGACAGGGTGAAAAAGTCAATTTGACAATGCTTGACACAAAAATGGTTGACCGGAAAATAGTCAACACAATATTTTTTGGGGGCCAATTGTTGTATAATGCATGTTATGTGACCGCCATCAGTACAAACGCACACACTCGCGGCCTTGCTTTGCTCGCCATGCTTCGGTGCACTAATGCATCTTCTTGCTGGCTTACTCAGCTCGCCACACATCCATTCTGTGACACACTTGGTGGCTCATTCCACTTCATTCGCCACAGGTTACTGTTCCCATGGTAGTGTTGGTGGACCCTTAAAAGGACAGTCTGGAAACGTGTTTTACAGGACAAAGCTGTAGTGCAAAATTACAAAGATTTTTTGGAGATCGCCAGCCAATCCACAAAAATCCACTGTATTATTGTTGATTCTACTCCGAGACAACAATTCATATACAACAATCAAGAAACAATGTTCGCCGACCTGCGGGATACAAATGGAATACGTGGAGAAAGATGTGTGGTTCCTGCCAAGGAATTTGTTGTGAAATTATATGAAAACACTGGTGAAAGTGCTCTTCTGAATACATGCAAAATAAAACACATTGCTGATGTTGAAAATGCTTAACCATTTAAAAATCAACTTCAGGCAAACATGCAAATATTGATCAATCTGCTGTTACAACAGCTAACACCCAAGAAGTTAGATCTCAGGTCACAGTTCCACCTGTGAACTCTTTTGTAATAGTCAAGTACCCTACCATGATCACAAACACTAGATTGAAAATATTATACAGTAAGTATCAGTAAGCACAATTTACTTACTATACAATACTTGAAAAGAAGAAGTGGTCTAGTTTTACAGGATTATTATGTTTTTCCTGAGAAAGATGACATTGACATCATAAGCATAGGCAAACGTGGAGGGGGGGGGGGGGTTCTGGTTGCCCAGAAACCCCCATCCTCTTGGCCAGCAGTTCAAATTATGACAACAGTAGCAATAGTATATACTACGAGTACTAGAGTAACTGCCACATCTTGCAGTGTAAGGGACAGAGCAGAGCTGCTGAACATGTCCAGTGTTAGCATCTTCTTCTACCAAGTTTGCTATGTGTGTGGATCTGAGTCTTCAATCACCGCACTAGACTGGAGAGTAGCTGCCAGAAAGAAGATACACGAGCCTTAAAATGAGGTGGGAGAATGTGTGCTTAGAAAATGCAGTTATGTCTCCTACTGGTTCTATTATGTTTGTGTATTTATTCATTATGGGATGTTTAATCTTTTCCTGACCATTTATTTTATTTATATTAGTTAAATATGTTTTATATAGCCTATACTATAGACTATAGTGTTAAATATGAATACTGTATTCCATGCAGTATCCAATGTATAAAAAGAGCAATGTGTACATTAATGTCCAAGGTCGGTACTAGAGATGTGCACTTGAAATTTTTCGGGTTTTGTGTTTTGGTTTTGGGTTCGGTTCCGCGGCCGTGTTTTGGGTTCGACCGCGTTTTGGCAAAACCTCACCGAATTTTTTTTGTCGGATTCGGGTGTGTTTTGGAGTCGGGTGTTTTTTTCAAAAAACACTAAAAAAACAGCATAAATCATAGAATTTGGGGGTCATTTTGATCCCAAAGTATTATTAACCTCAAAAACCATAATTTCCACTCATTTTCAGTCTATTCTGAATACCTCACACCTCACAATATTATTTTTAGTCCTAAAATTTGCACCGAGGTCGCTGGATGACTAAGCTAAGCGACCCTAGTGGCCGACACAAACACCTGGCCCATCTAGGAGTGGCACTGCAGTGTCACGCAGGATGGCCCTTCCAAAAAACCCTCCCCAAACAGCACATGACGCAAAGAAAAAAAGAGGCGCAATGAGGTAGCTGTGTGAGTAAGATAAGCGACCCTAGTGGCCGACACAAACACCTGGCCCATCTAGGAGTGTCACTGCAGTGTCACGCAGGATGGCCCTTCCAAAAAACCCTCCCCAAACAGCACATGACGCAAAGAAAAAAAGAGGCGCAATGAGGTAGCCGTGTGAGTAAGATAAGCGACCCTAGTGGCCGACACAAACACCTGGCCCATCTAGGAGTGTCACTGCAGTGTCACGCAGGATGTCCCTTCCAAAAAACCCTCCCCAAACAGCACATGACGCAAAGAAAAAAAGAGGCGCAATGAGGTAGCTGTGTGAGTAAGATAAGCGACCCTAGTGGCCGACACAAACACCGGGCCCATCTAGGAGTGGCACTGCAGTGTCACGCAGGATGTCCCTTCCAAAAAACCCTCCCCAAACAGCACATGACGCAAAGAAAAAAAGAGGCGCAATGAGGTAGCTGTGTGAGTAAGATAAGCGACCCTAGTGGCCGACACAAACACCGGGCCCATCTAGGAGTGGCACTGCAGTGTCACGCAGGATGGCCCCTCCAAAAAACCCTCCCCAAACAGCACATGACGCAAAGAAAAAAAGAGGCGCAATGAGGTAGCTGTGTGAGTAAGATAAGCGACCCTAGTGGCCGACACAAACACCGGGCCCATCTAGGAGTGGCACTGCAGTGTCACGCAGGATGGCCCTTCCAAAAAATACTCCCCAAACAGCACATGACGCAAAGAAAAATTAAAGAAAAAAGAGGTGCAAGATGGAATTGTCCTTGGGCCCTCCCACCCACCCTTATGTTGTATAAACAGGACATGCACACTTTAACCAACCCATCATTTCAGTGACAGGGTCTGCCACACGACTGTGACTGAAATGACGGGTTGGTTTGGACCCCCACCAAAAAAGAAGCAATTAATCTCTCCTTGCACAAACTGGCTCTACAGAGGCAAGATGTCCACCTCATCATCATCCTCCGATATATCACCGTGTACATCCCCCTCCTCACAGATTATCAATTCGTCCCCACTGGAATCCACCATCTCAGCTCCCTGTGTACTTTGTGGAGGCAATTGCTGCTGGTCAGTGTCTCCACGGAGGAATTGATTATAATTCATTTTAATGAACATCATCTTCTCCACATTTTCTGGATGTAACCTCGTACGCCGATTGCTGACAAGGTGAGCGGCGGCACTAAACACTCTTTCGGAGTACACACTTGTGGGAGGGCAACTTAGGTAGAATAAAGCCAGTTTGTGCAAGGGCCTCCAAATTGCCTCTTTTTCCTGCCAGTATAAGTACGGACTGTGTGACGTGCCTACTTGGATGCGGTCACTCATATAATCCTCCACCATTCTTTCAATGGTGAGAGAATCATATGCAGTGACAGTAGACGACATGTCCGTAATCGTTGTCAGGTCCTTCAGTCCGGACCAGATGTCAGCATCAGCAGTCGCTCCAGACTGCCCTGCATCACCGCCAGTGGGTGGGCTCGGAATTCTGAGCCTTTTCCTCGCACCCCCAGTTGCGGGAGAATGTGAAGGAGGAGATGTTGACAGGTCGCGTTCCGCTTGACTTGACAATTTTCTCACCAGCAGGTCTTTGAACCCCAGCAGACTTGTGTCTGCCGGAAAGAGAGATCCAAGGTAGGCTTTAAATCTAGGATCGAGCATGGTGGCCAAAATGTAGTGCTCTGATTTCAACAGATTGACCACCCGTGAATCCTTGTTAAGCGAATTAAGGGCTCCATCCACAAGTCCCACATGCCTAGCGGAATCGCTCCGTGTTAGCTCCTCCTTCAATGTCTCCAGCTTCTTCTGCAAAAGCCTGATGAGGGGAATGACCTGACTCAGGCTGGCAGTGTCTGAACTGACTTCACGTGTGGCAAGTTCAAAGGGCATCAGAACCTTGCACAATGTTGAAATCATTCTCCACTGCGCTTGAGACAGGTGCATTCCACCTCCTATATCGTGCTGAATTGTATAGGCTTGAATGGCCTTTTGCTGCTCCTCCAACCTCTGAAGCATATAGAGGGTTGAATTCCACCTCGTTACCACTTCTTGCTTCAGATGATGGCAGGGCAGGTTCAGTTGTTTTTGGTGGTGCTCCAGTCTTCTGTACGTGGTGCCTGTACGCCGAAAGTGTCCCGCAATTCTTCTGGCCACCGACAGCATCTCTTGCACACCCCTGTCGTTTTTTAAAAAATTCTGCACCACCAAATTTAAGGTATGTGCAAAACATGGGACGTGCTGGAATTTGCCCAGATTTAATGCACACACAATATTGCTGGCGTTGTCCGATGCCACAAATCCACAGGAGAGTCCAATTGGGGTAAGCCATTCCGCGATGATCTTCCTCAGTTGCCGTAAGAGGTTTTCAGCTGTGTGCGTATTCTGGAAAGCGGTGATACAAAGCGTAGCCTGCCTAGGAAAGAGTTGGCGTTTGCGAGATGCTGCTACTGGTGCCGCCGCTGCTGTTCTTGCGGCGGGAGTCCATACATCTACCCAGTGGGCTGTCACAGTCATATAGTCCTGACCCTGCCCTGCTCCACTTGTCCACATGTCCGTGGTTAAGTGGACATTGGGTACAACTGTATTTTTTAGGACACTGGTGAGTCTTTTTCTGACGTCCGTGTACATTCTCGGTATCGCCTGCCTAGAGAAGTGGAACCTAGATGGTATTTGGTAACGGGGGCACACTACCTCAAGAAATTGTCTAGTTCCCTGTGAACAAACGGCGGATACCGGACGCACGTCTAACACCAACATAGTTGTCAAGGCCTCAGTTATCCGCTTTGCAGCAGGATGACTGCTGTGATATTTCATCTTCCTCGCAAAGGACTGTTGGACAGTCAATTGCTTACTGGAAGTAGTACAAGTGGGCTTACGACTTCCCCTCTGGGATGACGATCGACTCCCAGCAGCAACAACAGCAGCGCCAGCAGCAGTAGGCATTACACTCAAGGATGCATCGGAGGAATCCCAGGCAGGAGAGGACTCGTCAGAATTGCCAGTGACATGGCCTGCAGGACTATTGGCATTCCTGGGTAAGGAGGAAATTGACACTGAGGGAGTTGGTGGGGTGGTTTGCGTGAGCTTGGTTACAAGAGGAAGGGATTTACTGGTCAGTGGACTGCTTCCGTGGTCACCCAAAGTTTTTGAACTTGTCACTGACTTATTATGAATGCGCTGCAGGTGACGTATAAGGGAGGATGTTCCGAGGTGGTTAACGTCCTTACCCCTACTTATTACAGCTTGACAAAGGCAACACACGGCTTGACACCTGTTGTCCGCATTTCTGTTGAAATACTTCCACACCGAAGAGCTGATTTTTTTGGTATTTTCACCAGGCATGTCAATGGCCATATTCCTCCCACGGACAACAGGTGTCTCCCCGGGTGCCTAACTTAAACAAACCACCTCACCATCAGAATCCTCCTGGTCAATTTCCTCCCCAGCGCCAGCAACACCCATATCCTCCTCATCCTGGTGTACTTCAACACTGACATCTTCAATCTGACTATCAGGAACTGGACTGCGGGTGCTCCTTCCAGCACTTGCAGGGGGCGTGCAAATGGTGGAAGGCGCATGCTCTTCACGTCCAGTGTTGGGAAGGTCAGGCATCGCAACCGACACAATTGGAGTCGGACTCTCCTTGTGGATTTGGGATTTCGAAGAACGCACAGTTCTTTGCGGTGCTACTGCTTTTGCCATCTTGAGTCTTTTCATTTTTCTAGCGAGAGGCTGAGTGCTTCTATCCTCATGTGAAGCTGAACCACTAGCCATGAACATAGGCCAGGGCCTCAGCCGTTCCTTGCCACTCCGTGTGGTAAATGGCATATTGGCAAGTTTACGCTTCTCCTCCAACAATTTTATTTTAGATTTTGGAGTCCTTTTTTTACTGATATTTGGTGTTTTGGATTTTACATGCTCTGTACTATGACATTGGGCATCGGCCTTGGCAGACGACGTTGCTGGCATTTCATCGTCTCGGCCATGACTAGTGGCAGCAGCTTCAGCACGAGGTGGAAGTGGATCTTGATCTTTCCCTAATTTTGGAACCTCAACATTTTTGTTCTCCATATTTTAATAGGCACAACTAAAAGGCACCTCAGGTAAACAATGGAGATGGATGGATACTAGTATACTTATGGATGGACTGCCGAGTGCCGACACAGAGGTAGCTACAGCCGTGGACTACTGTACTGTGTCTGCTGCTAATATAGACTGGATGATAATGAGATGAAATCAATATATATGTATATATATAATATCACTAGTACTGCAGCCGGACAGGTATATATATTTATTATGTAATGACTGATGACGGACCTGCTGGACACTGTCAGCTCGGCAGCACCGCAGACTGCTACAGTAAGCTACTATAGTAGTATGTATAAAGAAGAAAGAAAAAGAAAAAAACACGGGTAGGTGGTATACAATTATGGATGGACTGCCGAGTGCCGACACAGAGGTAGCTACAGCCGTGGACTACCGTACTGTGTCTGCTGCTAATATAGACTGGATGATAATGAGATGAAATCAATATATATGTATATATAATATCACTAGTACTGCAGCCGGACAGGTATATATATTTATTATGTAATGACTGATGACGGACCTGCTGGACACTGTCAGCTCAGCAGCACCGCAGACTGCTACAGTAAGCTACTATAGTAGTATGTATAAAGAAGAAAGAAAAAAAAAAACCACGGGTAGGTGGTATACAATTATGGATGGACTGCCGAGTGCCGACACAGAGGTAGCTACAGCCGTGGACTACCGTACTGTGTCTGCTGATAATATAGACTGGATGATAATGAGATGAAATCAATATATATGTATATATAATATCACTAGTACTGCAGCCGGACAGGTATATATATTTATTATGTAATGACTGATGACGGACCTGCTGGACACTGTCAGCTCAGCAGCACCGCAGACTGCTACAGTAAGCTACTATAGTAGTATGTATAAAGAAGAAAGAAAAAAAAAAGCCACGGGTAGGTGGTATACAATTATGGATGGACTGCCGAGTGCCGACACAGAGGTAGCTACAGCCGTGGACTAACGTACTGTGTCTGCTGATAATATAGACTGGATGATAATGAGATGAAATCAATATATATGTATATATAATATCACTAGTACTGCAGCCGGACAGGTATATATATTTATTATGTAATGACTGATGACGGACCTGCTGGACACTGTCAGCTCAGCAGCACCGCAGACTGCTACAGTAAGCTACTATAGTAGTATGTATAAAGAAGAAAGAAAAAAAAAAACCACGGGTAGGTGGTATACAATTATGGATGGACTGCCGAGTGCCGACACAGAGGTAGCTACAGCCGTGGACTAACGTACTGTGTCTGCTGATAATATAGACTGGATGATAATGAGATGAAATCAATATATATATATATATATATATATATAAAATTATATAATATCACTAGTACTGCAGCCGGACAGGTATATATATTTATTATGTAATGACTGATGACGGACCTGCTGGACACTGTCAGCTCAGCAGCACCGCAGACTGCTACAGTAAGCTACTATAGTAGTATGTATAAAGAAGAAATAAAAAAAATAAAACACGGGTAGGTGCTAGTTGGTATACAATATTATATATATATATATATTATATACAATTATATATATATATATATATATATATATATATTAAACTCATAAACTGGTGGTGATTATTAAACTGGTGGTCAGGTCACTGGTCACACTATCAGCAACTTGCAAGTAGTACTCCTGAGTCCTAAGCAGACAATCACAATATATATTATACTGGTGGTCAGTGTGGTCACAAACAATGGCAGTGTGGCACTCTGGCAGCAAAAGTGTGCACTGTACGTTATATGTTCTCCTGAGTCCTGAGTCCTGCTCTCAGACTCTAACTGCTCCCCACTGTCAGTGTCTCCCCCACAAGTCAGAAAATACAGTCACACTATCTCTATCACTTCAGCAAGTACTAGTAGTAGTAGTACTCCTCCTAATGCTCCACAAAATTACTACTGTGTCTCTCTCTGTCTCACTCTCTTCTCGAATCTCTATAAACGGAGAGGACGCCAGCCACGTCCTCTCCCTATGAATCTCAATGCACGTGTGAAAATGGCGGCGACGCGCGGCTCCTTATATAGAATCCGAGTCTCGCGATAGAATCCGAGCCTCGCGAGAATCCGACAGCGTGATGATGACGTTCGGGCGCGCTCGGGTTAACCGAGCAAGGCGGGAAGATCCGAGTCGCTCGGACCCATGTAAAAAAATCTGAAGTTCGGGCGGGTTCGGATTCCGAGGAACCGAACCCGCTCATCTCTAGTCGGTACTAGGTTCTACCATTCCCCCAGACTCACTCACTTGCTCCAATGTTCCGCAGAGCGGGAGATTGTGGATTGCATTTGGAAACCCCCCTCTGAAAATCCTGCGTTTGCCACTGATAAGCACAGATTTTGTGTTGTGTACTTTGGCAGAGCCACGTAAATTGCATGGCAAATCATTATTTCTCTGATTTTACCATGTAATATTGAGTTTTGTTAATGTTAATGCAGAGTATAATGTATATTCTTTGTGTAACAGTTATGTAATATTTCATGGGTGAGTCGCATTATTATGACCACATCCAACAGTGCGTAGCCCATGAAGTACGTCACCTGTCGTGCACTGACTTGGTGGATATATAATGTATGCGATATGCCGTCTGCACACATATTACTCATTGCTGTCATCTGTAAAAGGTGCAATTTATCCGAGTTGCAAAAAGAGATAATTTTCAGCTTTTGGGTTAAGTGTGGTAGTATTTCTGAAACAGCATGTTTTTGTGAACTGTTCGTGTGCTGCTGTGGTGAAGGTGTATCGTGACTGGACAAACGACACCACTGCAAATAACTGATGTATAAACTGCAGACCACCACGTGCCATTGATGGGACAGGTGAACGTCGGCTCATCAGCCACGCACCCTCCAGCAGCTTTGGGATGGATGCACTGCAGTCAGTATGGCTCCAGATGCCTGTGACTCGACCATGTCGTTATAAAAACATATTCCTATTTTGATAAATATTAAGCATAAACATAACTGGAAATTTATGGTACCTCATTTAACTATTTATAACTATTTAACTATTTATACAAACATAATCTTATGTAGGACTATCACTATTGTAAAGGGAAAAGTTGGCATTTACCTCATTTAACAAATTTATTAAAAAAGTTTAATACTAAGGTTTTTTAATCATTCTTGGCATGTAGTCCTAACTTTGAAAAAATGTGTGAGAAGTAGAATCAAGTTTATTCTTATTATACTATAAAAAACAATTTTTCCTGTATTATATTTTCTCTATGTAACATTAGTTACATGTGTATTGTTAGTTACAATAACATCTATTTAATAAATATTAAACACCATTGAAACTCATGGTATTTAAGTTAAATAAATATACCAACATGATTATATTTAATGCAAGAAAAAGAGAAAAGAAAGAGAAAATGTCATTTGCATAAACTGTACAGAGAAGCAGAAAATGAAGGCCCTCATTCCGAGTTGATCGCTAGCTGCTTTTGTTCACAGCGCAGCGATCAGGCGAAAAAAGGCAATTCTGCACATGCGTATGAGGCGCACTGCGCACGTGCATCGTACTTTCACAAAAGCCGATGCAGTTTTACACAAGCTCTAGCGATGCTTTTCAGTCGCACTGCTGGCCGCAGAGTGATTGACAGGAAGTGGGTGTTTCTGGGAGGTAACAGACCATTTTCAGGGAGTGTGTGAAAAAACGCAGGCGTGCCAGATAAAAACGCAGGAGTGGCTGGAAAAACGTAGGCGTGGCTGGGCGAACGCAGGGCGTGTTTGTGACATCAAACCAGGAACTAAATAGTCTGAAGTGATCGCTAGCTAGGAGTAGGTCTCGAGCTACTCTGAAACTGCACAATCTTTTTTGTAGCAGCGCTGCGAACCTTTCGTTCGCACTTCTGCTAAGCTAAGATACACTCCCAGAGGGTGGCAGCTTAGCGTTTGCACAGCTGCTAAAAGCAGCTAGCGAGCGAACAACTCGGAATGAGGGCCAAAATTGTAACAAAGGCTGTTACTTTTAATCACTCCTTACATGTGACATTAGTTTCAGCAAGTTGGACCGGAATTTGTAATTAAATGTCAACCAAAGTTTTTCAGCAAAGAAAATAAATTACACTTATAAAAGCACATTAAATTTCTCTTATCTTGTAATAGTATATTTTATACATATTCCATCTATTTGGAAGTTATGTAGTATCATTCACGTAACAAACAGTAGATATGTAACATTATGAAATGACCCACCTGTTAGAAGGCATATTTTATGCCCATAGTGTAGTGCAGTTGAAAGTACAGTATAAAGTACACTGATGAAAATGTTTGCGCGGTTGGCATCACAGAGCTTGAAATGCATTGCATTATTGTGGTCATATAGACTGGACACCACCCTATTTTCCTCTGATATTGCAGAAGATAGGAGGTTCTAGAGCAGCTCAAGTGGGCCTTCTCATCTCTTAAGGCCTGTAGCAGCTGCAGCAAGTGGCGTAACTACTGCCCCCGCAGCCCTCGCGGTGGCTTGGAGGTGCAGGGCTGCGGGGGCGCCGCCACTGATTTAGCACAGATTGACATGAGGACGAGCCGTCCGCATGTCAATCTGCTGTCTCCCTCCTTCCCTAGCCGCTGCTGTAAGGAGGGACACGGAGGGTACAGCGCGCGCCTCTCCTGTGTCCCTCCTGCGTCTCCGGCGTGTCTATTGAATGAAGTGCCCGTTCGTGAGCTCAGGAACCAGCACTTCATTTAACAGACACGCCGGAGACGCAGGAGGGACACAGGAGAGGCGTGCGCTGTGCCCTCCGTGTCCCTCCTTCACAAAACAGCGGGGAGCGCGGGGGGGGGGGGGGAGCTGTACCTCTTGGAACCATTGGTAAAGTGGATCCTGCACTGAGAGTTGTTGATATGGAGAGGAGCACCGCTACACTGAAGATATTCTTGTTCACGTAATGAAAACAAAGGGGTGGCAGCACACTGTACCTGGACCTTGGGGAGCATATGTGGCACTGGGGGAGGGGGAGCATATTTAGCACTTGGGGAGGCATATGTGGCACTGAGGGGGCATGTGTGACACTGGGGGGTATATGTGTTCCTGGCACTTGGGGGGGCATATTTGGCATTGGGGGCATGTGTGTACCTGGCCCTGTGGGGGAATATCTGGCACTGGGGGCATATGTGGCACTAGGAGCACAGCCCTAGCAACAAGCATTACCCCCTAGCAATGAGCATGACACCCAGTGCATGAAACCCCTGGCAACTAGCATGACACCCAGTGCATGAAACCCCTGGAATCGAGCATGACACCCTGAGCATGAAAACCCCTGGCACCATGCATGGAACCAAGAGCATGAAACCCCTGGCAACGAGCAAGACACCCAGTGCATGAAACCCCTGGCAACGAGCATGACACCCTGAGCATGAAAACCCCTGGCACCGTGCATGAAACCAAGAGCATGAAACCCCTGGCAATGAGCAGGTAATTTAAAAGTTATTAGAAGCCTTACTGTAGGACTTAATGTGTAATGGGCATTACAGTGTGTGGCATAATGTATCACGGACATTGCGGTGTGTGTCATAATGTGTCACAGGCATTACGGTGTGTGGTATACTATATCACGGGCATTGTGGTATGTGGTATAATGTCTCAGGGGCATTGCAGTGTGGCATAATGTATAACAGGCATTGCGGCGTGTGGCATAGGGTATAACGGGCATTGCGGTACGTGTCACAGGCATTACGGTGTGTGGTATACTATATCACGGGCATTATGGTATGTGGTATAATGTCTCAGGGTCATTGCAGTGTGTGGCATAATGTATCACGGACATTGTATGTGCTATAATGTATCAGGGGCATTGCAGTATGTAGCATAATGTATAACGTGCATTGCGATTCCTGTCATAATGTGTCACAGGCATTACGGTGTGTGGTATACTATATCACGGGCATTGTGGTATGTGGTATAATGTCTCAGGGTCATTGCGGTGTGTGTCATAATGTGTCAGGGACATTGTATGTGCTATAATGTATCAGGGGCATTGCAGTATGTAGCATAATGTATAACGTGCATTGCGATTCCTGTCATAATGTGTCACAGGCATTACGGTGTGTGGTATACTATATCACGGGCATTGTGGTATGTGGTATAATGTCTCAGGGTCATTGCGGTGTGTGTCATAATGTGTCAGGCATTACGGTGTGTGGTATACTATATCACGGGCATTGTGGTATGTGGTATAATGTCTCAGGGTCATTGCGGTGTGTGTCATAATGTGTCAGGCATTACGGTGTGTGGTATACTATATCACGGGCATTGTGGTATGTGGTATAATGTCTCAGGGTCATTGCGGTGTGTGTCATAATGTGTCACAGACATTGTATGTGCTATAATGTATCAGGGGCATTGCAGTATGTAGCATAATGTATAACGGGCATTGCGATTCCTGTCATAATGTGTCACAGGCATTACGGTGTGTGGCATAATGTGTTGGGGGCATTATGGTGTGTGGCATATTGTGTCATGGGCATTATTTTGTGTGGCATAATGTCTAAGGGCCATTGCAGTATGTGGCATAATGTATAACGGCATTGCGATTCCTGTCATAATGTGTCACAGGCATTACGGTGTGTGGCATAATGTGTTGGGGGCATTATGGTGTGTGGCATATTGTGTCATGGGCATTATTTTGTGTGGCATAATGTCTAAGGGCCATTGCAGTATGTAGCATAATGTATAACGGCATTGCGATTCCTGTCATAATGTGTCACAGGCATTACGGTGTGTGGCATAATGTGTTGGGGGCATTATGGTGTGTGGCATATTGTGTCATGGGCATTATTTTGTGTGGCATAATGTCTAAGGGCCATTGCAGTATGTGGCATAATGTATACTGGGCATTACTATAAGGAGGAAAAATGACAAATAATGTAAGGGGCATGAATCAGGATTATTTTTCTTTTCTGTGGTGGCTAACGTCTGGGCGTGCAGGTTGCAAAACTGGGGTATAAGGTAGTCTTTTCCTGCAATGCCATGCCCCTTTATGTGAAGCAACGTCCATTTCAACAAAGTCACGCCCCTTTTTTGCGGCACGCACAGGTTTATCCTGTGCGCGCAGGAGAATTTTTTGGCTTGGGGGAGAAAAATTTCTAGTTACGCCACTGGCTGCAGCCATACAAAACACTGGAGATATGTTTAATTCTCACTGACGTATTCAAACACAAGTGTTGTCAAGATTCAGTTTAATTTGTTCTAATAAAACATTTTACTATTGTGTTCATGGCAGGATGTTAGAGCTCTTGCAGTAATTATTGCTTAAGAGCTAACTGAGCCCACTGGCTGCAATGTCATGTCTAAACTGGTTTCTTAAACAAACACTTTATGAAAATCTTCTCCGCAACAAAACCTGGATTCCAGGAGGAGATTTAGTTCTGGTCATAGCTAAGTGCTGTACTGGGAACTGTGAATAATGCATATACTGTAGGTTGTACTGTGTGTAAATGTTTATTTACAGTAAGAATATGCCTGAACAGAGACATCCTGGTATTTAGTCACAAATGTCTTGGTTTAATGACTTATTTTCCCACAGGATAAGCTAAAAATAGTAAACAGTGTTTTCAGATGTCAAGTGATTCCTTCTGTATGGAAAAACATCAGACGAGATGATCTCAGAGGGAGGAGGGGACAAATAACCAGAGTAGCACACTTTTCCCACTTACTGCATACTAACTGTGTAACAAAATGCGATATAGATTATATTTATGTATGTATTAACAATTGTAAAGGACCTACATATTACATCATGATTTACAGATAGTGAATTAATCATTCACATCATCTCTTGCCCCCGTTTTTCGGGAGTGGCGAAGCACCTTGGCCTTGGAAGCCTCACTGCGACTGCAAGGCTGAGAAAGCTTAAGCTTACTCAGCCTGCCCTCGCAAATGAACATCGCATTGTTAAGGACTGCAATTGTGCATTTGCAATCCTTAATTAATAACCCGCTAAATGTAGATATTCTGACAGTTTTATGCATCTATACAACCACACTGTCCCTAAGCTTGTTCTCTCTTACATCCTAGAGGATGCTGGGGTCAAATTTAGTACCATGGGGTTGAGTCCCTTGGAAGCCATGGACACTTTAAGAGTTTAATAATGTGGGCTGCCTCCTCCCTCTATGCCCCTCCTACCAGACTCAGTTTAGAAAATGTGCCAGGAGGAGCCCGTCACAGCTAGGGGAGCTCTTAGGAGTTTTTCTAGTTTTATTATTTTTCTGAGTTAGTTAGCTACAGGCAGGCTGCTAGCAATAGTCTACCTGCTTCGTGGGACTTAGGGGGGGGGGGAGTAGGAACCAACTCTAGAAGTTAATGGTTCTCTATCTCCGCTGACAGGACACTGAGCTACTGAGGGTGCTGATCGCAAGCCCACGAGGCGACCAGTCACTCCTGCAGCACGGCCACCACCACCTAACAGAGCCAGAAGAAAGAAGAGTGGTAAGTACAGCGCCGGCGGCCCGGGAAGCGGGTCACAGGTGGGAATGGCGGCACAAGGGTGGGAGCGCAGCTCTGACAGGCTGCGCTTTGGAAGGCTTATCAGCACACTGTGTACGGCGCTGTGAGAGGCGTCTTGGGCCAGTGCAATCACCCTACACTGGTCACATAATGCTAATTAACAGGGGCTAATCGCACTGTTGGCAGCAAATTTCCTCAGGCCAGTATAAACAACTAAGTGCGAGAAGACGCGCCATTACTGGGGGCGGGACTTCTCCTCAGAGCGGACCCAGCACTCACCAGTGCCATTTTCTCCCTGCAGATCATCAGAAGGAGACGCTGACAGGGAGTGCTGCCCTCCACATAACTCCGGCATACCTCTGCTTTACCAGGGTGTTATAGACAGGAGGAGAGTGATTTTGAGGACTGATTACCCTATTAAGGTTACTCAGTCAGCGCCGGGCTTTTACTATATTAACTGCCTACTGGGGCACTGTGTGGCTGGCTCCTTATACTCTGTGACTCTCTGAAGGTACACTGGGGGAAACTGTGTCTGACATTTTCTTGTGTGTGTGTGTGGCTGTATATCTCACGTTACCCTTTCTAGGGACTCTGTGTCATGTGCTGTATCTTCTCCTGAAGAGTGTGTATCTTCTCCTGTATCTATCCCATGCAATAAAATTTCCCAGCCCTCTAAATCTGAGCCCCCATGGGTGGATTCTTTAATATCACAGATTTCATCTAGGATGTCATATAATGAGAAAGAAACGCCGGTTTTGAGGAATTCTGTAGCGGTTTTGAAGTGTTCAACTCCCACTACCTCATCTGGGACCCCTACTACATATCCGAAAAAGCGTGCTCTTGCCCAGATAATGCAAGCTGACACGCATACCGACTCTGATACACTGAACGGTGATGGGGATATGCAGGGGGGGGGTGATGCATCCCTTGCTAAGGGGATGCAATTAATGATTGAGGCCATTAGGGACATTTTACACATTACTGAGAAGGTACCTGAGCAGGTGGAGGAGGCTTACTTTACAGAAAATAAGAAATCCTCCCTTACCTTCCCTGCTTCTAAGAAGTTGAACTCCTCATTTGAAAAATCCTGGGAGAACCCAGAGAAAAAATTCCAAATCCCAAGAGGGTTCTCATTGCTTTTCCTTTCCCCGAAGAGGACAGGAAAAAGTGTGAAAACCCGCCGATAGTAAATGCTTCTGTATCTCGGTTGTCTGAAAAGGTGGTTTTACCTGTCCCTGATTCAACCGCTTTGAAAGAACCGGCTGACCGCAAGATTAAGACTATGCTCAAAACACTATACACAGCTACAGGCGTAGCTTTAAGGCGCACTATTGCTTGTGCATGGATTTCTAAAGCCATAGTAAGGTGGTCAGGCACATTACTAGAGGAATTAGATACTATGGATAGAAGTGACATTGTTTCTTTTTACGTCACATACAGGATTCTGCAGGTTTCATGGTGGAGGCCATGAAGGACTTTGGCCTGCTTAATGCAAGGGCTTCTTCCATGGCTGTCTCGGCCAGCAAGAGGACTCTGGCTGTGTAAATGGTTTGTGGATGCAGAATCCAAGAAAAGTGTGGAGAACCTACCCTTCACAGGTCAGGCTCTGTTTGGGGATGCATTGGATGCATGGATCTCCATGGCAACTGCGGGTAAGTCAACCTTCCTTCCCTCAACAACACCACCGACTAGGAAATCTTATCCTATGTCTACAATGCAGTCCTTTTGGACCGAGAAAGTTAAAAAGTTCAAACCCCCTTCCACTTTCTTTAGAGGAGGTCGGGGGAAATCCAGAATACCTGCACCAGCAGGTTCCCAGGAACAGAAGCCAGGTTCTGCTTCCTCCAAGTCTTCAGCATGATGGTGGACCTCCCAGCCTGGTGATCAGGCAGGTGGGAGCAAGACTAAAAGATTTCAGTCACATCTGGGCATCCTCTTGCCTAGACCTCTGGGTAAAAGATATTACCCAGGGGTACAGACTGGAGTTTCAGGAACTCCCATCTCACCGATTCATCAAATCAGGCTTACCAGCTTTGCTGACAGAGAGTGCTATCCTACAGGAAGCCATTCAAAAATTGGTTCAAACAAATGTTATTGTTCCAGTTCCACCTCACCAAATACACAAGGGTTATTACTCAAACCTGTTTGTGGTACCAAAACCGGACGGTTCGGTAAGGCCGATATTAAACCTAAAATCATTGAACCCGTACTTGAGGGGATTCAAATCAAGATGGAGTCTCTGAGAGCGGTGATCTCAGGTCTGGAAGAGGGGAATTCCTAGTATCCCTGGATACCAAGGATGCGTACCTTCACATTCCGATCTGGCCGCCTCACCAGGCTTATCTCAGATTTGCGCTGCTGGACTGTCACTATCAGTTCCAGGAACTGCCATTTGGCATCTCAACAGCACAGAGGGTGTTTACCAAGGTCATGGCAGAGATGATGCTACTCCTCCGCAGGCAGGGAGTGAACATAATTCCATATCTGGATGATCTGCTGATAAAAGCATTTTCCAGGGAGAGGTTATTGCAGAGTATAGCTCTCTCAACTCGACCACTTCAGGATCACGGGTGGATCCTGAACCTTCCAAAGTCACATTTGGAGCCGACAAGGAGACTGCCCTTCCTGGGGATGATACTCGACACGGAAGTGCAGAGGGTGTTTCTTCCGACAGAGAAAGTGTTTGTAATCCAATCAATGGTACGGGATGTCCTGGAGTCAGCCTGGGTATCGGTTCATCAGTGCATTCGCCTTCTGGGGAAGATGGTAGCCTCCTACGATGCTTGACAGTACGGAAGATTCCATGCAAGATCATTCCAACTGGATCTCCTAGACAAATGGTCGGGATCACATCTTCACAGGCATCATCGAATACACCAGTCGGCGAAAGCCAGAATTTCATTCCACTGGTGGCTGCAAACTTCTCACCTACTCGAGGGCCGCAGGTTCGGGATTCAGAATTGGATTCTTCTAACCACTGATGCAAGTCTCAGAGATTGGGGAGCAATCATCCAAAGGGAAAAACTTTCAAGGAAAGTGGTCAAGTCTGGAATCCATCCTTCCGATAAACATTCTGGAACTGAGGGCCATATACAACAGCCTTCTACAAGCGGCACATCTTCTGCAAGATGGGGCCATTCAGGTTCAGTCGGACAATGTGATGGCAGTGTCCTAAATAAACAACTGGGAAGCGGACTTCCTCAGCAGACATGATCTCCATCCAGGAGAATGGGGCCTCCACCCGGAGGTGTTTGCAGAGGTAACAAGTCGATGGGGTGTACCTCAGATAGACATGATGGCATCCCACCTCAACAAGAAGCTTTGGAGGTACTGGTACAGGTCGAGGGACCCACAAGCAGTGGTGGTGGATGATAGTAACTCCGTGGGTGTTCCAATCAGTGTATGTGTTCCCTCCACTTCCGCTCATCCCAAGGACTCTCAAACTAATAAAAAGAACAAGAGTTCAGGCGATCCTCATTGCTCCAGACTGGCCAAGCCGGGCTCGGTACGCGGATCTTCTGGAATTAATGCTGGAGGATCCGAGGCCTCTTCCTCTTCACGAGGACCTTCTACAACAGGGGCCGTTCGCTTATCAAGACTTACCGCGGTTACGTTTGATGGCATGGAGGTTGAACGCCAGATCTTAGCTTGGAAGGGCATTCCGAAAAAGGTCATGCCTACCCTGATACAGGCCTGGAAGGGAGCAACATCTTAACATTACCATCGGATTTGGAAAAAGTATGTATCTTGGTGTGAATCCAAGAAGTTTCCTACAGTAGAGTTTCAACTGAGACGGTATCTCCTCTTTCTGCAAGCAGGTGTGGATGTGGGTCTACGCTTGGGCTCCATAAAGGTCCTGATTTCGACCTTGTTCATTTTCTTCCTGAAACAATTGGCTGCCCTCCCTGAGGTTCAGACATTCTTGAAAGGGGTTCTGCACATCCAACCACCCTTTGTGCCTCCCACGGTACCTTGGGATCTTAATGTGGTGCTGCAGTTCCTGCAATCGGATTGGTTCGAGCCTTTACAGGAGGTGGACGTCAAGTTTCTTACTTGGAAGGCAGTCACACTGTTGGCATTGGCATCTGCTGGACGTGTGTTCGAATTGGGGGCGTTGTCATGCCAGAGCCCCTACTTGATTTTCCATGAGGATAGAGCTGAGCTCAGAACACGTCAGCAATTTCTTCCTAAGGTTGTGTCCGCTTTTCATGTCAACCAACCTATTGTGGTGCCAGTGGCTACTGGCTCCTCAATTACCTCACAGTCTTTGGATGTTGTGAGGGCTTTGAAAAAATATGTGAAGAGAACTTCTCGTCACGGGACGTCGGACGCTCTGTTTCATCCTTTCTGATCCCAACAAGGTTGGGTGTCCTGCTTCTAAGCAGACAATTTCTCGCTGGATCAGGTTTACTATCCATCATGTTTATTCTACGCAGGGGCGCTTTAAGAGAGGAGGAGGCCCAGGTGCAACCTCCTCCGTTCGGGCCCCCTCCTCTCTGCCGGCAGCCCTGAGAGTCCGAGCACTAGAGCGCTCAGACTCTACTTCGCATGCGCAGATCTCCGGGAAAATGGTGCGGCGGACATTTTCCCTGAGATTTCTCTACTGCGCATGCGCAGAACTCCGTGAAAATGGCCACTGGGCCATTTTCACAGAGTTTTAATACCGCCATGGACATCGCCGCAGGACTCCGGAAGGGTGAGTATATAAAAAATGGGTGCAGCGTGTGCGGTGGGGGCCCCCTCTGGACTCACTGCACCCATTATAGAAACGCCAGTGATTCTATGGCAGGCTTGCCATGTCCAAAATCTGTTAAGGCCCACTCTACTCGTGAGGTGGGTTTTTCCTGGGAGGCTGCCCGGGGTGTCTCAGCTTTACAGCTTTGCCGAGCAGCTACTTGGTCAGGATCGGACACATTTGCTAAATTCTACAAGTTCGATACTTTGGCCTCTGATGACCTAAAGTTTGGTCAATCTGTTCTGCAGGATCCTCAGCACTCTCCCTCCCATACTGTGAGCTTTGGTACATCCCCATGGTACTAAATTGGTCCCCAGCATCCTCTAGGACGTAAGAGAAAATAGTACTTTAATTACCAACCATGAAATCCTTTTCTCGTAGTCCGTAGAGGATGCTGGGCGCCCGCCCAGTGCTTTGTTTTCCTGCATTGTTACTTGGTTAAGTACTTCATTGTTACTTGGTTAAGTACTGTTGTTCAGCCGTTGCTGAATCGTTTCAAGCTTGGCTTTCCTTTGGTTATGTGTGAGCTGGTGTGATTCTCACCACTATCTGTGTATTTCCTTCTCTCGAAGTATGTTCTTCACCTCGGGTACAGTTTCTAGACGGAGTCTGGTAGGAGGGGCATAGAGGGAGGAGCCAGCCCACACTATTAAACTCTTAAAGTGCCCATGGCTCCCAAGGGACCCGTCTATACCCCATGGTACTAAATTGGACCCCACCATCCTCTACGGACTACGAAAAAAGGATTTACCCGTAGGTAATTAAAATACTATTTATATAGACATCATCATTAACAGTGCACACTTAAAACAGCTACACCTGGTGCAAGAGATATATCTGCCCTCACTAAACGTATCCTACATGCCATGCCAATGCCTCATCACCACACAGTTATACCCATTAAATTGCAAGTGGAGTTGCAAATGTAATTTGTTTGACTCAGAATTCCCCGAACATGCATTCGCTCAGCTTTGGAGCATGCACAATTCTAAAAATAACTCACAAGATCCATCCAGAAAACGGGCTTACATGGATCTCTTAATTAGCCCCACAGTCACAAAACTAATATACAGTATTACCATTTTTTTTTTTTACTGTGAATGGAAATCGGAGCATCCACACAAACACAGGGAGAAGGTACAAACACCACACAAATTATATAAGAATTGGAAATGCTCCCTTGTGATGGGGGTGTGGTTTCCTGTGTTCAAATGTTCTTGTACAACATGACTAATCGGAACTAGCATGCAGTGTCTGTCTTTATTTAATACTTCTGAAACATATACTTGATGTTTTCTCAGTTTGGATAAACAGGTGCATGATATTCATCATTGTATATTAATAT
This sequence comes from Pseudophryne corroboree, assembly GCF_028390025.1. NCBI lineage: Eukaryota > Metazoa > Chordata > Amphibia > Anura > Myobatrachidae > Pseudophryne > Pseudophryne corroboree. Next base: position 197,112,017 of record NC_086451.1, read on the forward strand.
TTCTGAAATATGGTGAGTTACACACTGGAGCAGAACAGACAATACTTTATCGAGCTAATAAGGAGACTTGCCTGAACATCTAGGGCAGGGGTGGAGAACCTCAGGCCTGAGGACTGTATAAGGCCCGCAGAGCCACTTGATCCGGCCCGGCCAGGCTCACCTAGCCGGGCGCCTGCTGAGATTTTGTTACTAGTGGGTGCCTGGCTTCTTACCCTCAGTAGCAGCCGGAGGCAGGAGCTCACTCCTGAGCTTCGGCTTCCGGCTCTGGCAGTGTGCATGTGCTGCTGTGCAGTGTTATTGGAGAGATGTCATGACTTCTCTCCCATAGTTCTGAGGAGCGAGCGGCCAGGCGGAGGGCAACGGTCCGGAAGCAGGAGCGGGGCTGGTGAGTATTGTGTTTTTTTCTTTTAATGTGTGTGTAAGCGTCGCTACTAGGGGGCATATCTAATGGGGCATAACAACTGACTGGTGGCATATCTAATGGGGCATAACAAGTGACGGGGCATATCTAATGGGGCATAACAAGTGGCTGGGGGCATACTTACTAGGGGCATATCTACTAGGGCATAACAACTGACTGGGGGTATATCTACTGGGGGCATAACTACTGACTGGGGGCATAACTACTGGGGGCATATCTACTGGGGGAAGGCTCATTTTTAAGTTGATCATTTTAGTATGGCCCCCGAAAGATTTTATAAATATCCAAATGGCCCTTGGTAGAAAAAAGGTTCCCCACCCCTGATCTAGGGAAACATTCTGTAACATTAGTGCAGGGTTTGAATAGTCTAATTGCCTATCAGGCCAGACAGCACCTGCAATGAAAAGAAATAACTTCCTGTCTGGAAAGTGACAGGACCCTCCCTGGGGACATATACTGCACTAACACAGAGAGATGCTGATATACACTGTAAAATACACATGCAGTCAGGGGCGTCGGAATCGGGGTGGCAAATATGACAGAGGCGCAGGAGAGCACTTACCTCCGGATCCCTGCAGGCAGAGCCGGCGCTGCACGCTCAGTAAGGGTATGCAAAGCAGGGAGGTGCTCTCCCCGCTTTGCTACCCTGCTGCTGCCGCTGCTCTTGTCAATCTGGATGACAAATAGCGGTGGTGCTGGCAGCATGTAGTGCCACTCCCTCCCCCCCCAGTGTGTCGCCTCAGCCCACACACAGCTCCACTGCTGCCAAGATGTTTTGGGGCGTGGCCTAATCGCAGGACACATGGCCATGCCCCCTTATGGAAAAAGGTTTTTTGGGGAAATCTGTGCAGTGTCTGATCCCTGACTGAGTCCCCAGCCCTGGCTCAGTCCCCCAGCAAGGGTCAATTCAAGGGGGGGAATGGGATCAGTGTGTTCACCGCCCCACGTGTACAGGAACAGGCAGAGGCTGAGCAATAACAGCAGCCTCTCTGCTTCACTGCAGCACAGCACACTGCAGCATGTGCTGTGCTGCCAAGATGAGAGCTTATGCTGCTGCCCAGTAAGGAGGGAGGGGGGTGGGATTGCGGTGCACCATGTCACCCGACGGATCCCTCCATCAGTCCCAGGCCAGGGTGATTAGTACCCGCTCCCCCCCCCCCCTCTGCATCACTGACGACATCCTACGGAGCCGCTGCTGCTGGAGTAACGGAGCCTGCAAGAAACTGGAGGGAGAGGCGGAGCAGCGCCCGAGCCGGGACCTCTTGCAGGTACCGGGGCCACACTGTGGAGGGAATGAGGGCTGTACCTGGCATAGGGGGTTATTCAGAGATGAAAGCAGATTGCTGCATACGCAGCTAGATCTGCATTCATCCCTGCACATGATGAGGGCCGCCCAGCACAGGGTAAGGCCACCCAGCATGTGTAAGGCCGCCTCCCGATACATCCGCAATTAGATTGTGGACACATCTGATCTAAGGTTGTGTTGGCTGGCTGCTCTGTCAGGCGGTCGGCAGACATTTTTTTTTTTACAGAGCGTCTGTGTGTGACATCATGCAGCCGCCCCAAAAATGGTCCCGGTCTGCCCCCATTTTTCCGGCACCACCCTGCCTTAACCCCGCTAATCTGTCACCTGTCAATTGTGGTCACATCCATCGGAGAAGCGACCACAATGTGTATGGCCTCACGACCACTGCGCATGCGGAGTTTGCTGCCACCGGCAACCTGCGCTGTGGGCCGCTATTGCAGCAGGGTCTGAATGTCTGTATAATGGGCTGTACCTGGGATAATGTGTATAACGGGCTATACCTGGCAAATGTGTATAATGGGCTCTACCTGGATAACGTATATAAGGGGCTCTACCTGGCATAATGTGTATATGCTGCTCTACCTGGCATAAGTGTATAAGCAGCTCTACCTGGCATAACATGTATAAGGTGCTCTACTGTGGCGTAACGTGTATAAGGGCTTTTACTCTGGCATAACTTGTATAAGCGGCTCTCCTGTGTGGCGTAACGTGTATAAGGGCACTACTGTACAGGGTAATGTGAATTGGTACTATTCTTTGGCCCTATATTTTTTGTGCGTGTCCTCGGTGCAGACTGTCCCTGTTTTCAGCATGGCGGGTACCAAAGGAAACTTTCACTCTGAGTTCCTCAAGGTCTAGAACTGGCCCTGTCATCAATTTTTAAACTATCTTTTTCTTTTCAAATATAAGATGCCCCAATTCAATACAGTGGAGGTGGCGCTGTAACATACCTTTGCTCAGGGCACCATGGCACCTAGCTACACCTATGATAAGGGGCACTACTGTGGGCATTGTGTTTAAGGGATAGTACTGTGTGGTGTAACGTGTATAAGCGGCACTACTGTGTGATGTAATGTGAATAAGGGGCACTATTTTGTGGCATAATATAAATCAGGGGCACTACGTTTGGGGTAATGCGAATAAGATTGTATTACTGTGTGGCATAATTTGAATTGTGGGTACCATTGTGGTCACGCCGCTCCCTTGTGTGTACACCCCCCTTTTTGCAGTGCACGCTTTCACTTTTTTACGGATGGGAGGGTGCAAATTTATCATTTGCAGGGGGGCACCAAACACTCTAGCACCGGCCCTGCATGCGGGCGGCATCTCCTTTAAAAACAGCCTGCTACCGCAGGGTGCTGTGTTCTCCTGTCTTCGTTCGTTGTGTCCTAGCCGCCGCCGGATGTCTCTCCTTCACAGTTAAATTACTGGGAGGAGTCGTGGCTATGGTCCCGGGATGTCCCAGCCTGGCCACACCTCCTCCCAGTAATGCATCTGTGAAGGAGAGACAGCCGGCGGCGGCTAGGACACAACGAAGATATGAGGACACAGCAACCTGCGGTAGCAGGCTGTATTTAAAGGAGTTGCCACCCGCGTGGATCTGCAGGTAAGCGCAGGGGCTAAAAAGATAGAGGAAGCCGGCCCCATCGGGGCACAATAATAATTTTTTTCTACGCCACCCCTAACCTAGAAACATTTCAGCGCCCCTGCATGCAGTACACACATGACATTAACATACAGACAGCCCTGACACAAATGCATTAGTTTAGTTGCCCATGGACTCTTCTGTCTGTTCTCAGCTCTCCACTGCTAATAATCAGCTGCATGATCTACATTTCCACACTCTGACATGCTTCTTTAAAACAAGAAACAAACACTCCTCTACTAATTTCAACCACACTTGCCGTTCATGACGCCTCCAAAAGCCCTAGCATATTCAGGGGTGACATAAAGACGCTGTGCCCATTGCAACGAAAACATAGATGGTTTCAAACCATCGTGATGCGATGGCCATACTTATGCTGTTCGGTCAGAGGAGGGGGGGGGGGGGCAGCATAGTGCGCACTACCACCCTGTTACGGCATATGATCCATGAAAATAAGCATACAGTATATACATAATTGAGAGTGATTAATTCATGTATGGTGATGCTGTTGAGATCTATTCTAACAAAATAGTGATCTTAATTGAAGCAATCAGAGTCTATGCCGGTAGTGGCATTTTTTGGGAAACGAACAGCATGAGGTAAATCCCCAAAATGGCTACCAGCACTTGGATATAACAGTCTGTGTTGGAGACACTATGGGGTATATTCAATTGGTGTCTAATCCCGCAGTGGATTCAACAGTTTTCAGATTCGACAGCATTTGACTGTCGAAACCCTCCACCCGGTACCCTGAATTCGACATATTCAATACAAAATGGATTCGACATGCCTCCGGTCGAAAAGGGACCAATGGTCGAGTAGTGGGCGGCCTGGTTTCGACTTCCCGAGCTTGTCTTCATATAAATTGGCTTGTTTGCTGCGTGCTTAGCAGCCATTTTGTGAACCTGCAGAGCGGAGTGAGGAGCTGCAGAGTGAACAATTTGGCTTTGCTTGCTGTGGTATCGTTCACACACCCAGCAGACTTTCATCCGGGACAGACAGAAGACCTTCAGCTAGCCCGGAGGAGAGTTGTTTCTGGTCCGAATTCGACATTTTTAGGTAAGTACCACATGTGGTCTGGCGTTGCATGTAGGTGCTTGTGTATTCTATGGGTGCTGTTTTGAATGCTTGGCTACTGTTTTGTATGAGGTATGAGTGCAGCATGTAATGTTTGTGTGGTGGAGGGGGGGATGCCATGAGGTGTACATGTGGTGCTTCTTGGGTGTGTTTGGGGTATGTATATGTGTACAATTGTGTATTTTTAAGGTCCTGCTTTTATTGCTGCATGGCTTTAGTGGAGTTTTGTGTTTGGGTGTGGTTTTTCATGTTTTTTTAATGTGCTAATGTGTTTATCTGGTCATGCTTGAGCACTGGTTTACTTGCAGCATGACATGTTGGGGTGCTGGGGTGCCTGTAGTGGAGTTTGGGTGGTGTTTTTTGTGCAATTTTTTTTTTGTCTGTTTCTTTGTTATTTTAACAAATTATGTAATATGAGGTGCATGGCTGGACTGTGTGGTTCCAAAAGTGCAGGCGGGGCAAAGTGCAGACCACTGACACCATGACTCTTTAACTTTGACTCGCCTGCACTTGGGGAACCACACAGTCCAGCAAAACCCATTGCTTGACTGTGTGGTTCCACACGTGCAGGAGGGGCAAAGTTCAGACCACTGACACCACGACTCTTTAACTTTGCCCCGCCTGCACTTGGGGAACCACACAGTCCAGCAAAACCCATTGCTGGACTGTGTGGTTCCACAAGTGCAGGCAGGGCAAAGTGCAGACCACTGACACCACGACTCTTTAACTTTGCCCCGCCTGCACTTTGGAAACCACACAGTCCAGCAATACCCATTGCTGGACTGTGTGGTTCCACAAATGTTCTTGGAAAATGGAATATGGAACGTGAACATGACCTAATTACAGTGCCCTTTACTTAAGTCTGTTTCTCTATTTTCAGAATTACACCCAAGAACAAGTAGCTGGAAGAACAAACACTCAATTTTTCAGTTTTTATTACACACATCTTTATTTTTATGAACAATTAAATTACGTCTGTTAATTTTCTACAATAAAATGTTAAATTGAGAAGTTTTGTGTTTTTCTTAGAGAAATTGGAAAGGTAATTTCAAAATGAGCATTTAAGAGGTGTGGTTGTTGGGAAGGTCTTGAGGTAGGCCGTCATAATAGTGGGGGTGAGGGTCTTAGTGCCACTGTCCACTTTATAGGGTTCAGGTTCATGGAGGTACAGTACATTCCAGGGGCAACCTGTGGAAGAGAAAAAGGATTAATTTCAAGGTACCTGAAAGTGTGTCATCCCTCCTGAAAAAGAACAGCAGCAGGTACCAGCAACATTGCACAAACACACAGGTTACACCGACAATGGGGAGGTTGGGCCCATGCATCTCACCTGAAAGGTCTCTTTGTAACATGGTAGTGGGGGAGGTCCACATCACAAGTTGGCCGTCCATGGTAGAGGGGGGTACTTTAGCATCACTTTACACCAGAGAGGGTACTTTGGCAATGGAAGGGCTACTCCGTGAAACCTGTGGAAGAAAAAAAGGATTAATTTCAAGGTACTTGAAAGCATTGTCAAAGTTGAAAATATTATAGGCACACTCATCACGTACAAACACCACACAGATGGCCTCCGTACGGGTGTTTGTTCTGCCGTGCGTACACATACTCGCAAGCTCCGTATAATCGCTCATGCGGTCTTGTGTGTTAGCACATGGTATGAGTAAATATGGTAACATACGCATTCGCACAGAAAAGCCACAAAAGCCATATTCAATATTTTACCCATATAGTGCACAACTCACACACTGTCTGCACATCCTTCAATAGCAAGTTAGTGTTCACACATAAATTAATCAAACCTCTCATATGCATAGAAAGGCGATTCACAAACAGTGTCTTGAATGTATCAGACTGTCTTGTTTATGAAAAGCTTTGTAATCATGGAACATGGACTCTGGTCTATGGGAAAGATAAATACCGTTGTTTGCCCCCCATTGTTCTAGAGTTGTCCAGTATCTGTCGAAGACAGCAGATACTGGACTGTCATTGTTTTACTAGGAGCCAGGACAAACACGTAGACAATATCCTACCCAAAACACATTCCAGAAACCTTGCTTAACTTGAAGGAACTCGATTAGCAACTTACAAAAAGCACATACCAGATATATATATATATATATATTTTATATATATATATATATTATATATATATATATATATATCTCAGAGGTATAACATTTATAGTCTAAACTCATGGCTATATATATATATATATATATATCATAACTAATTGTAATAGCAGGAATATGTGTGTTTATGTATATGTATGTATGTGTATATATATATATATATATATATATATATTACCTTGGAGAGGGCGGCACTCAAAGACTTGGCAAAATGATGTAGGTGAAGGAAAAACCCCGCAGGGCAACCTTTATTGTGACGTTTCGGGGACTAACCCCTTCCTCAGACAACACATGTGAGCAAAAAACAGTGTTTAAATAGACAAAACAATTAAGACAACTTACCCTCCTCTCCAGTGTGTTCCCAGGCGTGCCCGGCCGCCGTCCTGCAGCGGCACCTCCGGTCGCGGGACCCCCGTCGCGCCGGAAGTGACGTCACACGTCCGGCCCGGTTACCATAGAAACACACAAACAGAAAACGGGGCAACATGAGCCGTGTATACACACAAAACAACTGTCAACAGTAATATTATTCAGTAGTGCGCAATACAAATACAATACATAACAGTGCAAAAGTAGTTTAAAAATTTATAATTTACTAAACGGTGTTATCTTCATGTGCCCAGTTTACTTAAACTCAACCACCACGTAATCATTCTAATTATATCACCTAGAGGTAAAATATAAAATGCTAGTGCAAAACAACATTTTTTATTCTTATGGACTATTAAAATTCTTACAATTAAAAACCCTTTGTTAACCTTGCGCAGGTAAGCAAATAAACTCCTAAATACTGCTGCCCTCTTGTGTTAAAAACTAGAAGCAGCTACATAAGCTGCTGTTAAACGAATAATTGTTTGAAAGTAGTTGTTTCAACTAAAGGGGATGCTCAGTGAGATCAATTTACAGAAAATGTGACAGGCCCAACGATTCGTTGAGTCCTTTAGGAGATAAACAATCCAACCTAAAGATCCAATGGGATTCCAGTTGTAATAGTTTTCTCCCTCTGTCCCCACCACGACGTGATGGGGGTATGTGGTCGACAGCTTTATACCTCAAACTTGCCAGATTATGTTTAAACTGGACAAAGTGTCGGGCTACCGGTTGTTCGCTTGTCCCTGTCAGTAAGGCATTTCTGATAGCCGACCGGTGCTGGGTCAACCTCACTTTTAGCTGGCACTCGGTCTTCCCGACATAATAGAGGCCACAAGGGCATACCAGTATATAGATTACAAATCGGCTGGTACACGTTAGTGGCCAGTTGATTTTGAATCGCTGCCCTGTGTGAAATTCAACAGGATTCTGAAACTGAAGGAGTACTACTCTAAACAGCCAACTAAGAATTCTTCTGCTGTCTTACCAGAACGTGTACGCAGATTGGGGCCACATTCACATTTCGACCCACAATCTTCTAATCCAACTATAAAAACTTTTCATCGGCTCTTAGAGGAGAGTGTGGAGACTCCAGAAAGCCCAACTAGACATAATTTATCCCGTGATGAGAGGAATGCTTTGAAAGGTCTTCAAACACGGACAGACATTCTAATACGGGCAGCCGACAAGGGAGGTGCCATCGTCATCCAAGAGACAGGAGCCTACATACAGGAATGTGAGCGGCTGTTAAGTGACACCTCGACCTACATCAAACTGGATTACGATCCCACCATGGAATTCAAGCGAGAACTGGATGGCATTCTGAAACAGGCGTTGGAACAGGGGTTATTATCCCAGGTAATGGTGGATAAATTGGGTAGCCCGTTTCCTGTGATACCCATATTTTACACGTTGCCAAAGATCCACAAAGACGCACAGGGGCCACCAGGCAGACCTATTATTTCGGCCCGTGGCTCTCTGTGCGAACCAGTGGCAATCTTTTCAGACTCGTATCTACAACCCTGTATTCAGAACACTTTTACACATCTGAAAGACTCCAGCACTTTATTAAAAATTTTTGCACAGGTAGATATGGTTCCAGATGAGGTGACTCTGGTGACACTGGATGTCACCAGTTTATACACCTGCATACCGCACAAAGCAGGTGTGGAGGCTGTCCGCAAGTTGATTTTTGGCAATATACTGTACAATGTTCCTGATGTTGACTTGTTTTTAACATTATTGCTTTTCACTTTAGAACATAACTATTTTATCTTTAATGGTGAGTTCTATAAACAGGTCACCGGTTGTGCGATGGGGTCCTCGGTGGCCCCGTCTTTCGCTAATTGTTTTATGTGGGAGACAGAAAAAAGCATCTTTTTTGAAAATCAAGGTATAGCTAAAGCACTGTTCATGTACCATCGTTATATAGACGATCTATTGATTTTTTGGCAGGATGATCTCTCAATTTCAACTTCGACCATAGAAAAACAAAATGCATCTAGCAGTCCAATTAAGTTTACTATGACGAGTAATGCTAGTACAATCTGCTTTTTGGACATATGCATACAGATTAGAGATCGACAAATCCATACCTCCTTGTATGCGAAGCCCACAGACCGCAATACTATCCTTCACGCGGATAGTTTTCACCCCAAAACGACAATCCGATGTCTTCAATACTCGCAATTTCTACGTGTATGCAGAAATAATAGCGATCAGAATCAGGCCATGTGTCAACTAGATGCTATGGTTAAAAAGTTTAGTGACAGGGGTTATTGCGTCAAGGAAATGCGCAGAGATAAAGCTATACGTGTGTCACAACAAGCATCTAAAAAATTCCCTGAAAGTGGTATTAATAAGAAAAAACAGGAGGTGGTCACATGGGTAAATGAGTTTAACACGCAAAGTCCAAGAATCACAAAACAGGCCAAAAAACTATGGCAGATGGTCAGTACAGATCCAGATCTTAAATGCTTCCAGCAAACCAGACTAAGACCCAGTTGCTCACGCGGCAGGAATTTGAAAGATCTGCTAGTTAAGACTGATGTCACAGGGTTTTTAACATCTCCCACACCCCAAAATTTTCTCACCAGAAAAAAACGGATGTTTTAAATGTTTGGGGTGTACAACATGTTCTTATCTATTAACAGGTGACACCATACCCCATCCTCACACAGGGCAGCGATTCAAAATCAACTGGCCACTAACGTGTACCAGCCGATTTGTAATCTATATACTGGTATGCCCTTGTGGCCTCTATTATGTCGGGAAGACCGAGTGCCAGCTAAAAGTGAGGTTGACCCAGCACCGGTCGGCTATCAGAAATGCCTTACTGTCAGGGACAAGCGAACAACCGGTAGCCCGACACTTTGTCCAGTTTAAACATAATCTGGCAAGTTTGAGGTATAAAGCTGTCGACCACATACCCCCATCACGTCGTGGTGGGGACCGAGGGAGAAAACTATTACAACTGGAATCCCATTGGATCTTTAGGTTGGATTGTTTATCTCCTAAAGGACTCAACGAATCGTTGGGCCTGTCACATTTTCTGTAAATTGATCTCACTGAGCATCCCCTTTAGTTGAAACAACTACTTTCAAACAATTATTCGTTTAACAGCAGCTTATGTAGCTGCTTCTAGTTTTTAACACAAGAGGGCAGCAGTATTTAGGAGTTTATTTGCTTACCTGCGCAAGGTTAACAAAGGGTTTTTAATTGTAAGAATTTTAATAGTCCATAAGAATAAAAAATGTTGTTTTGCACTAGCACTTTATATTTTACCTCTAGGTGATATAATTAGAATGATTACGTGGTGGTTGAGTTTAAGTAAACTAGGCACATGAAGATAACACCGTTTAGTAAATTATACATTTTTAAACTACTTTTGCACTGTTATGTATTGTATTTGTATTGCGCACTACTGAATAATATTACTGTTGACAGTTGTTTTGTGTGTATACACCGCTCATGTTGCCCCGTTTTCTGTTTCAGTGTGTTTCTATGGTAACCGGGCCGGACGTGTGACGTCACTTCCGGCGCGACGGGGGTCCCGCGGCCGGAGGTGCCGCTGCAGGACGGCGGCCGGGCACGCCTGGGAACACACTGGAGAGGAGGGTAAGTTGTCTTAATTGTTTTGTCTATTTAAACACTGTTTTTTGCTCACATGTGTTGTCTGAGGAAGGGGATAGTCCCCGAAACGTCACAATAAAGGTTGCCCTGTGGGGTTTTTTCTTCACCTACATCATTTTGCCAAGTCTTTGAGTGCCGCCCTCTCCAAGGTAATATATGCTAACAGAGGTGGTAAGCCCTGAAGGGAAGACACCGGAGCAGTATTTGCGTCAGTCCGGAGTGCCGGGGTCCAGTTGTTGATTGTGTGTATATATATATGTCACAACTGAGGGCCTGAGCTGACGGGAGGCAGCCTCAGTTGTAGGGGCTGAGATGTACCGGAACCTGGGAGGTTGTATCAGACCCCTGGACATGTAAGTAACATGAATAATAACTGCCCGAAGGCGTGACCACGACAACTTGGATAAAAGTCAATGATGTTTATTATGACAACTCCGCAACACAGCAGCAGTAAAAGAAAACGTAAAAGTCAGCAAATAATAAATACAGTTCCTGGGTACTACAGGATGGCAGGAGCCACAGGGCACTGGTAGTGTGAGATAGTTCTTATGATCTTCTAGATGGAAAGTCCTTACCAGGCCCGACTGTAGCAATGGAGATAACCCAGGATTGTGCCAGCTGGTGTTCCAGGAAAAGCTGGGTTGCTGAAGGTAAAACAGCTGCTGTGGATACTGGCTGGAACCAGACTGTTGTTAGCACGGAGTGGATACTGGCTGGAACCAGTTAAATAATAAATGAACTTGGGAGCGATGAAATATGAACTGAAATGTAGAACTTGAGAGCGGAGAAATAATAATACCGGTGGAGAGTGGTAAAGTGTAGAAAGGACACCGGCCCTTTAAGGGAAGCTGTACTCTGCTGGAAGCTGAGCTGGAAGCAGGTAATGTTGTAGCTGGAAACAGATGAATCCACAATGGATTGGAGAGTCAGGCTACACCGCAGGTGGAATGCTGGTGCGGGTCTCTATGGTGGAAGTCTTGAGACAGGAGCTGGAACCTGGAAGACAATCACAGGAGAGAGACAAACAGGAACTAGGTTTGACAACCAAAGCACTGACGCCTTCCTTGCTCAGGCACAGTGTATTTATACCTGCAGCAAGGAAGGGATTGGCTAGGCAATTATGCAGATTAACAATACTGACAACAGATTGGAGGAAATGATCAGCTGACAGAATCCAAGATGGCTGCGCCCATGCAGACACTTGGAGGGAAGTTTGGTTTGTAATCCATGTGGTAATGAAAACAGTAATGGCGGCGCCGGCCACTGGAGACAGGAGACGCCAGGCTGACAAGTGCACATCCAACCACGCGGACACAGCGGAGGCCGCGGCTGACGTAATCGCCACTCTGACACTCTGCATGCAGAAGCTCAGGGACGGCGGCGGAGGCCGCGGGAGACGCCATGCCAGATGTAATAAGGCGTTACTGTGACAGCGTCTCAGAGAGACAGGAGAGGATGCAGGAATGTGAACATTAGGATAACAGATGGGATCCGGTCCTGGAGCGCTGAGCCAGCCTTAGGAGGCATCTGATGGGTAAGAAATGGCGTCCAGATACCCGGATCGTGACAGCACCCCCCCCTTTAGGAGTGGCCCCAGGACACTTCTTTGGCTTTTGAGGAAACTTGGAATGGAATCTCCGGACCAAGGCAGGAGCATGGACATCAGAAGCATTGGTCCATGAACGTTCCTCAGGACCATAACCCTTCCAGTCAATAAGATATTGTAGTTGACCGTAACGGTGACGTGAGTCCAGGATCTTGGCCACTTCATACTCAACGCCTCGTTGAGTTTGGACTTTCGGAGTTGGAGGAAGTGAGGAATGAAACCGATTCAAGATCAGCGGTTTCAACAGGGAAACATGGAATGTCCTGGGTATTTTTAAGAAGGGAGGCAACTGGAGTCTGTAAGCAACAGGATTGATGACTTGTTCAATCTTGAAAGGACCGATATAGCAAGGTGCAAACTTCATACTGGGAACTCTTAACCTCAAATTCTTCGTGGATAACCATACCCGATCACCCACCTTGAGAGCAGGAACTGCTCGACGCTTCTTATCCGCAAACTTCTTGTACCTGAACGATGCCTTGAGCAGAGCTGATCGTACGCTCTTCCAGATATTGGCAAACTGATGCAAGGTGATATCCACTGCGGGAACAGAAGTTGCTGGAAGCGGTTGGAACTCAGGAACTTTAGGGTGGAATCCAAAGTTAGTGAAGAATGGTGTTGAAGCAGATGAAGAATGATACTGGTTGTTATGACAGAACTCGGCCCAGGGAAGTAATTGAACCCAGTCATCTTGAGAGGAGGACACATAGATGCGGAGGAAGGCCTCCAAGTCCTGATTCACCCTCTCGGTTTGACCATTGGTCTGAGGATGGTAAGCCGTGGAAAACTTTAGCTTGACTTGGAGGACTTGACATAAACTTCGCCAGAATTTGGCTGTGAATTGAACTCCTCGATCTGAGATAATTTCTTCAGGAAGACCGTGGAGTCGGAAGATCTCTTGTATGAATACTTGAGCCAACTTGGAAGCTGACGGAAGACCGGTGAGAGGAATGAAGTGTGCCATCTTGGTGAACCGGTCAACTACCACCCAGATGGTATTGAACTTGTTGCACATGGGTAAGTCTGTAATGAAATCCATCGACAAGTGGGTCCATGGTCGACGGGGAACGGATAGTGGAACAAGTTGCCCCGCAGGCGACTGGCGGGATACTTTATGTTGGGCACACTTTGGGCAAGATGCAATAAATTCCAAGACGTCCTTTTTCAGAGTTGGCCACCAATAGGACCTAGAGATAAACTCCAGGGTTTTTTGGATACCTGTATGTCCGGCAAAACGGGAAGCATGGGCCCAATGCATGAGCTTCTTCCTTAGCATCGGCTTCACAAAACTTTTCCCTGATGGGGGCGTAGAGTCCATCCCTACCGTGGAGAATGCCAACGGATTTATAATAGGATGCTTGTCTGAAGACTCTGACTCATTTTCTTGCTCCCATGAGCGGGAAAGGGCATCGGCCTTGCGATTCTGAGAGCCCGGACAGAACTGGAGTTTAAAGTCGAACCTGGAAAAGAAAAGTGCCCATCTGGCCTGACGAGGGTTGAGACATTGTGCGCCCTTCAGGTATAAAAGGTTCTTGTGGTCTGTAAGTATGGTGATTAAATGAGAAGCTCCCTCCAACAGATACCTCCACTCTTCTAGAGCGAGCTTGATGGCTAGCAACTCCTGGTCGCCAATGGCATAGTTGCGCTCAGCTGGGGAGAACTTCCGGGAGAAGAAACTGCAAGGATGTAAATGGCCATCTTTAGCCCTCTGAGATAACACCGCTCCTACTCCAACGGAGGAGGCATCCACCTCTAGGATGAAAGGAGAGTCGATGTCGGGCTGTTTCAGGACAGGCGTAGAGATGAACCTCTGTTTTAAAAGATGAAAAGCTTGCATGGCTTCTTCAGACCACTTGGACGGGTTAGCACCCTTCTTGGTGAAAGCAGTAATAGGCGCCACAATGGTGGAAAAGTCTCGTATAAACTTTCGGTAATAATTGGCGAACCCTAAGAACCTCTGGACCCCTTTGAGGGTTAAGGGTACCGGCCAATTCTGAATTGCTTGTAGTTTCTCAGGATCCATCTCTAGTCCGGAACCGGACACAATGTACCCTAGAAACGGAATGGACTTGACTTCAAAGACGCATTTTTCTAATTTGCAATAGAGATGATTGACACGGAGATGGGACAGAACCTCTTTAACCCAAAAACGATGTTCCTCTAAATCGTTGGCAAAAATGAGGATATCGTCTAGATAGACCACGACATGACGGTATAGAATGTCTCTGAAAATCTCATTGACAAAATGCTGGAAGACAGCTGGAGCATTGCTCAATCCGAAGGGCATGACGAGGTACTCATAAGGGCCCTCATTCCGAGTTGATCGGTCGCAAGGCGAATTTAGCAGAGTTACACACGCTAAGCCGCCGCCTACTGGGAGTGAATCTTAGCTTCTTAAAATTGCGACCGATGTATTCGCAATATTGCGATTACTAACTACTTAGCAGTTTCAGAGTAGCTCCAGACTTACTCTGCCTGTGCGATCATTTCAGTGCTTGTCGTTCCTGGTTGACGTCACAAACACACCCAGCGTTCGCCCAGGCACTCCCACCGTTTCTCCGGCCACTCCTGCGTTTTTTCCAGAAACGGTAGCGTTTTCAGCCACACGCCCCTGAAACGCCGTGTTTCCGCCCAGTAACACCCATTTCCTGTCAATCACATTACGATCGCCGGAGCGAAGAAAAAGCCGTGAGTAAAAATACTTTCTTCATAGTAAAGTTACTTGGCGCAGTCGCAGTGCGAACATTGCGCATGCGTACTAAGCGGATTTTCACTGCGATGCGATGAAAAATACCGAGCGAACAACTCGGAATGAGGGCCAATGTCCGTCACGGGTGTTAAAGGCGGTCTTCCACTCGTCACCCTCACGGATCCGGATGAGATTGTATGCACCTCGCAAGTCCAGCTTTGTAAAGATGGTAGCTCCGCTAACTCTGTCAAAGAGCTCAGTAATCAGGGGTAAAGGATAACGGTTCTTGATGGTAATGTCGTTCAAACCTCTGTAGTCGATGCACGGCCGCAGACCACCATCTTTCTTTTTTACAAAAAAGAAGCCTGCGCCGGCTGGGGAAGAAGAAGGTCGAATGAACCCCTTTGCTAGGTTCTCTTTAATGTATTCCTCCATAGAATGCGTCTCAGGCAGAGACAACGGATAAGTTCGGCCTCGAGGTGGAACCTTCCCTGGAACGAGATCAATCGAGCAGTCCCATTCTCTATGAGGAGGAAGGATATCAGCAGAAGCTTTACTGAACACATCCGTGAAATCTTGATATGGAGGAGGTGGAACATCAGACGACCTGGGGGAGGAAGAACAGACAGGCAATACTTTAAACAAACATGTCTCTGCACAGGAGGAACCCCATGCCAGGATTTGCGTAGTCGTCCAATCAATTGTAGGATTGTGAAGACGGAGCCATGGAAGGCCCAGGACCACAGGATGTGTGGCTCTTGGAATCACTAAAAGTGAAATAAGTTCGGAATGAAGAACTCCCACTCTCAGACGAACTGGTAGAGTCCTTAGAGCAATAACAGTATCAAAAATTTTACTGCCATCCACGGCAGTTAAGGAAAAGGAGGAAGGAAGTCTCTCGGTGGGTAGGGACCACCGTTTAACATAGGCTTCAGTAATAAAGTTCCCAGCTGCTCCGGAATCAAGGAGAGCAATGACGTTCCGATAACGTTGAGCAACTTGAAGCGAGACTGGGAGATTACAATCATGAGGAGATGGAGAGGAGATCATTACTCCTAGCCGGCCCTCTCCTGGGCGAGCTAGGGTTTGGAGTTTTCCCGGACGTTCGGGACAGGCATTGATGGTGTGAGACGGAGCTGCACAGTAAAGACAAAGAGACTCAGAGAGACGTCTTCGGCGCTCAGCAGGAGTTAAACGGGAACGGCCAATTTGCATGGGCTCATCTTTAGATGGTGACAGTTGACGAGGAGGAGGAGCAGAAGATTTTGGAGCAGATGATCTTCCACGCTCAGTTGCTCTCTCTCTGAAACGTAAATCAACTTTCGTGCAGAGTGAGATTAGCTCATCTAACTTAGAAGGTAAGTCTCTGGTAGCTAACTCATCTTTAATAAGCTCAGATAAGCCATGCCAGAATGCAGCATACAGGGCCTCGTCGTTCCATGCCAGTTCGGATGCCAGGATCTGGAACTGTATCAGATATTGTCCTACAGTACGTGACCCCTGGCGTAAACGGAGAATCTCGGATGAAGCTGAGGTTACCCGGCCTGGCTCGTCGAAGATGCGCCTGAATGTTGACACGAATGCAGTGTAAGAAGATAGCAGGGTGTCGGACCTCTCCCATAACGGTGATGCCCAGTCAAGGGCGGAGCCACTGAGAAGAGAGATGATGTAGGCAATTTTTGTACGGTCACTGGGAAAATTGCCAGGTTGTAGCTCAAACTGAATCTCACACTGGTTGAGAAATCCCCTGCAGAATCTTGGAGATCCGTCAAATTTTGCTGGCGTTGGAAGATGAAGACGTGGAGCAGAAATGGGTAAGGTGGGTGGGGTTATAGCTGGAGTCACTGTGGTTGACGCACCAGATGCGCCTGATCCACGGAGAGTTGTCTGAATCCCATCCAGCCGAGTAGAGAGATCCTGGAGACAGCGGATGATGTGGCCCTGTGCAGCCTCCTGATGTTCTAGTCGGGCTGCCAGTTCTTGCATCGGCCTGGCCGCTTGATCCTGGTCTCCGGCTGGATTCATTAGGTCAGTGCTTACTGTCACAACTGAGGGCCTGAGCTGACGGGAGGCAGCCTCAGTTGTAGGGGCTGAGATGTACCGGAACCTGGGAGGTTGTATCAGACCCCTGGACATGTAAGTAACATGAATAATAACTGCCCGAAGGCGTGACCACGACAACTTGGATAAAAGTCAATGATGTTTATTATGACAACTCCGCAACACAGCAGCAGTAAAAGAAAACGTAAAAGTCAGCAAATAATAAATACAGTTCCTGGGTACTACAGGATGGCAGGAGCCACAGGGCACTGGTAGTGTGAGATAGTTCTTATGATCTTCTAGATGGAAAGTCCTTACCAGGCCCGACTGTAGCAATGGAGATAACCCAGGATTGTGCCAGCTGGTGTTCCAGGAAAAGCTGGGTTGCTGAAGGTAAAACAGCTGCTGTGGATACTGGCTGGAACCAGACTGTTGTTAGCACGGAGTGGATACTGGCTGGAACCAGTTAAATAATAAATGAACTTGGGAGCGATGAAATATGAACTGAAATGTAGAACTTGAGAGCGGAGAAATAATAATACCGGTGGAGAGTGGTAAAGTGTAGAAAGGACACCGGCCCTTTAAGGGAAGCTGTACTCTGCTGGAAGCTGAGCTGGAAGCAGGTAATGTTGTAGCTGGAAACAGATGAATCCACAATGGATTGGAGAGTCAGGCTACACCGCAGGTGGAATGCTGGTGCGGGTCTCTATGGTGGAAGTCTTGAGACAGGAGCTGGAACCTGGAAGACAATCACAGGAGAGAGACAAACAGGAACTAGGTTTGACAACCAAAGCACTGACGCCTTCCTTGCTCAGGCACAGTGTATTTATACCTGCAGCAAGGAAGGGATTGGCTAGGCAATTATGCAGATTAACAATACTGACAACAGATTGGAGGAAATGATCAGCTGACAGAATCCAAGATGGCTGCGCCCATGCAGACACTTGGAGGGAAGTTTGGTTTGTAATCCATGTGGTAATGAAAACAGTAATGGCGGCGCCGGCCACTGGAGACAGGAGACGCCAGGCTGACAAGTGCACATCCAACCACGCGGACACAGCGGAGGCCGCGGCTGACGTAATCGCCACTCTGACACTCTGCATGCAGAAGCTCAGGGACGGCGGCGGAGGGCGCGGGAGACGCCATGCCAGATGTAATAAGGCGTTACTGTGACAGCGTCTCTCAGAGAGACAGGAGAGGATGCAGGAATGTGAACATTAGGATAACAGATGGGATCCGGTCCTGGAGCGCTGAGCCAGCCTTAGGAGGCATCTGATGGGTAAGAAATGGCGTCCAGATACCCGGATCGTGACAATATATATATATATATATATATATATATCTTGAGGATGGAAATGAATAATCATATCATGTGCGGGATCATCTTGTTCAGGGTCACATAAGCAGTAATCCGGTGGGTATGAGGATATTGTCGCACATTACAACAATAAGTTATTAGTAATACCAGATTTATGTATGATTAATGTGGTGGGTTTAACTGGTCATGGGGCGGGTACACAGATGTAAACAACAGTAATCACATCTCAAGACTTAGCCATCGCCCACCGCTTGAGCTGACCAATGATCCCCAGTGCACAGGATATGTCCCACCCCCGAACCAATGGAAGAAGAGCATACAGTGTCTATTGTATCATGAACTGGACAAATGTATAAAAAGCCAAGCTGCCTGGCTGGTCACACATTCTCTGAAGGTCACCTATCTTTATTGACTGAGTACCGGGACCGGATGGCGCTGGAGAAACAAACGTATTGTATGTATCATTGATTGTAGCCTCTTTCTCTTATTGTATTTGTATTATTGTTGTAACCCCCTTTTAGTAAATAACTGTTGGTGGGTCAGATCCCAACATTTTTAAATACAATTGGTGTCGTGTTCCTTTCCTGCTAGGGGTTATAAAGTGTATTCCGCCTCACGTGTAGCTACTCCGTGCTTACAGCATGACGGCGTGCTTACGCAATGTGCATGCATCTGTTAGGGGTTACACACACACGCTTAGTGGTCGCAGCGGCCTGCACAAATATTAGTTAAAGGTATTGCTTTTTCTGTCCTGTAAGTTAATCAGCTTTAACAATTGGGGGCTCAGTCCGGTTTTTCACACACTCGTAGACTTGCAGACCATAGCAGACTTTGATCTATCAGCAAAGGGTGGAGACGCATCTTTAAGTAAAACCATTCCCTGGTTGCTTTGGTGTTTTAAAACCCTCTTTAGTGCTGTTAGATCATGTCTGCTCTGTCTAGTCTACAGAGGTGCTGATGGAACCCGGAGGAAACAGGAAAAAAGCTATTTAAAATCTGTGTGTAAAATTTTTGACGCAAACAAGCGTACACAAAGCATACCGATACTTTGCATACTATCTCACATATTGGGGGTAATTCTGAGTTGATCGCAGCAGGAATTTTGTTAACAGTTGGGCAAAACCATGTGCACTGCAGGGGGGGCAGATATAACATGTGCAGAGAGAGTTAGATTTGGGTGGGGTGTGTTCAATCTGCAATCTAAATTGCAGTGTAAAAATAAAGCATCCAGTATTTACCCTGCACAGAAACAAAATAACCCACCCAAATCTAGCTCTCTTTGCACATGTTATATCTGCCTCCCCTGCAGTGCACATGGTTTTGCCCAACTGCTAACAAAATTCCTGCTGCGATCAACTCAGAATTATCCCCATTGTTGCCATAGGTTATTAAAGTCATTATAGATCTGTGTGATATCGGATACATTTGTTTGCTATATAGTGTAAACGTCAATTTACATACAGGACTAAAAGCAACACTTTAAAAACACATTAAATACACTTTAAAATGGAGCCGCTGCGGCTGTTTGTGATCAACCTTAGCCTACGTACTTTTTACACCATTAGCGTACAAAGCCCCGTACCGTGTACATACTTTGCGTACAAACGCCGTGCTGGCCGTACAAAGTATACGCAGTGCGTACACACCCAAAGACACGCCGTGAGCACTCTGCAGCTACACGTGTGACTGAAATACACTTATAACCTTAGCAGGGAAAAGAGACACAACACCAGGTTGTATTTAAGAAGCTGGGTTCCGACACACCAACATATAATTGCTGAAAGGGGGCTCCAATAACAACAATACAATACCATAGAAAAATGGCTACAGTCAATGGTACATATGTTTTGGTTTCGCCTGCACTTCCTGGCACGGTCCTCAGTCATCAAGGTAGATGACCTTCAGAGTCTGTCTGGGACCAGGCATGCAGCTGGCTTTTTATACAATAGTCCAAAACCTAACTAAATGGAAACTGTAATCTCTTTGTCCATTGTACACAGGGATGGACATTTACAGTACAGGAGAGGTCATAGGTCGGTTTGAATAGGTGGGCAATGTCTATTCCAGGTGCACTTGCAGATGGTCTCCTCTGGGTTCCCACCGCATACCAAGTGTACAGTAAATACAGTTAATATTTATATTCTGCTCCTGCGCATAACTATTTGCAGGAGCGTGCGATCTTTGGCAAACTAACACTGGAATACTGCCCTTAGTATACCCTACAGCTGGAAACCAAACACCACCTTATAACCTAGTTCTGTCCCATCCTATCCTGTAAAGGTGAATCCCTTTGTTCTTATACCATTTAAACATGTGTAACTCACTGGTGTGGTGCAGGGAGACTATGTTTACATTGTGCACTATTTGGATTAAATATGTAATGTGTTTTTATGGCTTTTCCATGTGATTACAAACACTACCGTAATTACTCATACCACGCGCTAATACGCAGGACCGCGGGAGCAACCATACGCAAATTGCGAATATGTGCACGCACGGCAGAACAAGAACGCGCACGGAGGCCATCTGTGTGTAGTTTGTACGTGATGTGTGTACTGCAATATTTTTTTACTTCGACAGTCCATCCTTTGGCAGTCATCAATAACTGCCACTAACTAATCAATAAACAGAAAAATATTACCTATACAATATATACAGAAGCATGGATGATCTGGGGAGAGTTGTAGGTGGGAAATGTATGACCTAGGGGGATAGTAAAAAGCATGTATGTATGAATCAATGTCTGAGGGGCATGTATCATCGTGCCGTATATGTTCTAAATAAGCTTCGAGGTATGCGAAGTATACATTAAATCCTTCTCATCCCGTATTAAGGGTCTGTAAATGGGCAAACAAACACTACCGAGCTCTTTTTGGCTTCTTATTCCAACAAATGTGGTGCACATTTAGTTGATGATACATGGAGGGGGAACATATGCTAGTATATGTGGCTATCACCTGTCGACTATGTGTGCCATTAACTGGAGGTTGCAGAGATGAAGATAAGACACATATATAAAAATACATTCACATAAACATTTTGGATAGGGTTGACGTCTTTTCTGCTTGGATGTATCTGGGCAGAGGGGGAGACAGAGAAAAACGGGTGAAAGAAATAGGCCATGAAATTCATTTTTACAATCCTTATCTTATCACAGTTTCTATTGAGGGGTCATAAATTAAATCTGCTGCTGTAACAGCGCCCTCGCTCCTTAGACTCATCAGATTTGTGCTGCGCTTGCGCCGCGTTAGAATTCGAACACACCTGAATATCAGACCAATAATTATGATGACTCCCAGGATACAAAGGAGAAACTCCCCCACACTCATAATGACATTCTGTGCCCACTCTCCTAACCCTGAGAACCATTTGCGTGGGTTCAACCATAAGACCCAGCCGGTGAGTTCATTACCCACAGTCACTAAGGTAAGGTTGTGCTTCCTCCTGAACTCCCACTTCAACTGTAAGATCTCATCCATCTTTTGATCGATGATCTCCGTGGGGTCGTCAGTGCTGTTCGTAAAATATGTACAGCACTTCACACCATATTGAGTTGCCAGAGTAACACAGTACCAACCTGTCATGGCTGTAACTTAATTAAGGACCATCCTCTGCTGGATCAGTTCCTTCTTGTAGGCTTGTAACTCCCTTCCCATATACCTGAAGGTGTCATCATACATCTCAGTGATAATAGCTATCAAGTTCGCTAGCGCATGGATATACCTATAATTATAGTTCCTCTGGCAGTACGGCTAATGTCTAATGCGAGTAGGAACTGAATCCCGGTGGATTCATGGATCAAATCAGAGGCTGCATGCGCTGCCCTATCTATGAGGTGTCTCTTGATGATGTGTTCATAGTGAGTATGCGTATAAGGAGTCTGAGCACTGCGGTGAACGTCTTTCATTTTATTGTGGGTTATGGTCATGACCTCCGGTAGTACTCTCCCAATATAACACAATCCCTCAGAGCTCGGGGCAAGCCACTTATACGCCTTCCTCCCACATATGAAATAGGCATCATCTGGGAGAACATAGGGGACAAAATGTAACATCACCATATTGCAAACTTTCCATGTAAAGAAACCAATCCCTAGTTCTCTCATTTGCTCAGTACAAGTATCGGGCTGGATGATATGGGCACAATACCCTGACGATACTTTTCCAACCCACATGGTCTTGCTTCCACGGGTATACCTATACCAAAAATACCTCCCACTGTTGGCTATCTGGCATACAAGTTCGGAGTCAATAGGAATCCTATCAGCTCTGTGTGAAAAAGTCATTGTCTGGTTATTCCAAGTCACTTCCCAATTTCCTGGTTTTCGGTAATTGGAAATATTGAAACACAACAGGGACCTATCTACATTGTACTGGTGGAGCTTCAAGCTAGGGGGCCTAGAGATATTGAATTTCTTGTCCACCGGTCTCCCACCCCGTAATTCGAGTACCTCATCTATTGCTAAAGGGTATGGTACTAATCCTGACTTACTCTGTCCTTGAGGTACCTGTGAGTACACCCAACAATCTGTCTGGTTTAAGACCTTACCCACTAGTGAGTGGTAATCACTCAACGGATGTCGGTCCATGTCGATATTAATGTTGGACTGACATCTCTGGATGCACCCATCTTCAACTAGATACTCACAATTCCTACAAATGCAATATTCCTCAGACAATAACCCTTCACATTGCCTCCGAGCTCCGTGACTACCAGAGCGCTTACTGATACCAGCCTTTACTCGAGTGATGTGCTGCTCCTGAGATCCTACAAACTCGTACTTGCCATCAGAACTCATTCCAGATCTCCGCTCGACCTCTCTGGGACCCTCACCAAAACAAATTGTCCTGATCAAAAACAGAATTACTAGCAGAACCCGAAACGCAGTCTCTTGTGATAGATCCATTTCGTTAGGGGAAAGAAGGAAAATAAGGAGGAGAAAAGGAAGCAAAATGCAGGGGGGGTGGGGAGGGAAAAAAAAGAAAAGAAAATGGTGCGACAACCGTCATAGATCTTGTTACTCTCCATGCTCAGGTGTCTTTCAACAGTCCTGCCTCTCAACTTTCCCAGAACAAACACTCTAGCGATATGAGGTTCTCTCCACCCTGCTCTTTGTCACGAGTTCTCTCCGGGTCAGCGACCTTCTTGCAGTGGGATGAGTGGATCCAAGTCTCTCTTTCGGCGACCTTCAATGCTGTCGTGCTGGTTAACAAGACTTGGTACGGTCCTTCCCACCTGTCTATGAGGCAACCTGATCGTAAGAAATTTCGAATCATCACATAATCCCCATGCTCAATGTCATGACAATTACTGTTCGGTAGGTCAGGAATCACCAGCTTTAGATTCATTTGTTGATTTCTCAGCTGCTGGCTCATCCCAAACAAATATTTCACAGTTATTTCATTATTGCATTTCAAATCATCCTGGGGTCTATCATTACATGAGGTTGTCGACCAAAAAGAATTTCAAAGGGTGATAAGTGGAGACCTGGGAGTGGTTCTGATGCTGTACAACACTAGTGGCAAAGCTTCTGGCCACAGCAATCCAGTTTCAGCAATCACTTTGCTCAGCTTGTTCTTAATAGTGCTGTTCACTCTCTCTACCTTTGCACTCGCCTGTGGCCGGTACGGAGTATGCAGCTTGCTATTAATTCCCATCAGTTTGCACATGACCTGAAAGACTTCACCTGTATAATGGGTACCCCTATCACTTTCAATCATTCTAGGGATACCATTTCTACACACAAATTCCTGCACAATTTTCTTTGCAGTGAACGCAGCAGTATTTGTGGCAGCAGGTAACGCTTCTACCCAGTTGGAAAATACATCAATACATGCTAACACATATTTCAAATTCCTACAGGGTGGTAACTGTATGAAGATGATTTGTATTACCTGAAAAGGTCCGTCTGTCGGAGGGATATGGGATGGCTCTGTTGGTATTGTCTTACCAATATTCTTCCTCAAGCAAGTAAAACATGTAATTGCTCTCTTACCTGCATGAGAAGAGAATCCTGGCGCACACCAGTAGGCTCTTACCAGCTTGCACATACCCTCTTTGTCCAGATGAGTCAGACCGTGTGCCGCCTCAGCTAGACTTGGAAGATATGCTCCGAGGAAATTATCTCACAGATACCGGGTTCCCTATGAATTTAGGATGGACAGGACACTGGATTGATGGCTGGGATAGTCCCAGTAGAGATACAACACACACATAATTATTTTTAAGGGGAGTAAACCAAGTAGAAATTCATTCCCCGTAGTGCCCAATCCAGTTGTCAAATTTTATAAAATCTTCTTTACCTCTACAAACTTATCTGTTACCAACCTCTATGTCATTGTTCTTCACAGTTTCCTCTCCATCGTCTACGTTCACCTACAGGAGGGTGCAATACATGGACCCGATTACAGTTCAAACACCACATGCCTAATTGGTCCTTCAGAGTTCGGCCCAAACCCAGTATATCTCACTAGCACAATGACACCAGTATTACTGCAGTGTGCCTGGTCATGCACAAAGGGTGGAGAATGAGAATACTGGTGAAAGAGAAACTGTGTACAGACACTGATATGCATGATGGTGGGACGACCTGATGGTGAACGCAAACCTGACATTTTCTTTTTTTTTATTTATTATTCCGCTCCTTTCTCTTTTCTAGAGAAGGTTTTACTCCACACAACAAATACACAACATTCAAAATATTCAAAATTTGTGTTCCCTACAGGAAAAGGCAGTCTGGAAGGCGAAGGGATATGGTCAGGAGTTCTCTGGACTTTGGACAGGTGGACACGGTAAGCCAGTAGCCCCCAGATCATATCTCCCAAGCCTAGCTGAGGCGGCACATGGTCTGACTCTTCTAGGTAAAGAAGGTATGTGCAAGCTGGTAAGATCCTACTGGAATGCACCAGGGTTCTCTTCTCATGCATGTAAGAAAGCAATGACATTTCTTACTTGCTTGAGGAAGAATATTGGTAAGGCAATACCAACAGGGCCATCCCATATCCCTCCTACAGTCGGACCTTTTCAGGTAATACAAATCGACTTCAAACAGTTACCACCCTGTAGGAATTTAAAATATGTGTTAGTATATACTGATGTGTTTTCAAACTGGGTAGAAGCATTCCCCACTGCCACAAATACTGCTGTGTTCATGGATTTGTAGGATCTCAGGAGCAGCACATCACTCTAGTAAAGGCTGGTATCGGTAAGCGATCTGGTAGTCACGGGGCTCAGAGGCAATGTGAAGGGTTATTGTCTGATGAATATTGTATATGTAAGCATTGCGAGAACATAGTCGAAGATGGGTGCATCCAGAGATGTCAGTC
The DNA here is from genome assembly GCF_028390025.1 of Pseudophryne corroboree. Lineage (NCBI taxonomy): Eukaryota > Metazoa > Chordata > Amphibia > Anura > Myobatrachidae > Pseudophryne > Pseudophryne corroboree. The sequence goes on from NC_086451.1 coordinate 197,137,575, forward strand.
AAACAGTAATATCGACATTGGCCGACATCCATTGAGTGATTACCACTCATTAGTGGGTAAGGTCTTAAACCAGACAGAATGTTGGGTGTGCTCACAGGTACCTCAAGGACAGATTAAGTCAGGATTAGTGCCATACCCTTTAACGATAGATGAGGTACTCTAATTACGTGGTGGGAGAACGGTGGACAAGAAATTCAATATATCTAGGCCCCCTAGCTTGAAGCTCCACCAGTACCACGTAGATAGATCACTATTATGTTTTAATGTTTCCAATTTCCAAAAACCAGGAAATTGTAAAGTGACTTGGAATAACCAATGACCTTTTCACACAGAGCTGATAGGATACCTATTGACTCTGAACTTGTACGCAAGATAGCCACCAGTGGGAAGTATTTTCATTATAGGTATACACGTGGGATCAAAAGCATGTGGGTTGGAAAAGTGTTGCAGGGGTATTGTGCCCACATCATCCAGCCCGATACTTGTACTGAACAAATGAGAGAGCTAGGGATTGGTTTCTTTATCAGGAAGATTTGTGATATGGTGTTGTTACAGTTTGTCCCTTATGTTCTCCCAGATGATGCCTATTTCATATGTGGGAGGAAAGCGTACAAGTGGCTTACTCCGAGCTCTGAGGGTTTGTGTTATATTGGGAGAGTACTACCAGAGGTCATGACTATAGCGCACGATAAAATGAAAGACATTCACCGCAATGCTCAGACTCCTTATACTCATACCCATTATGAACACATCATCAAGAGACACCTCATAGATAGGGCAGAGCACGCCAGCCTCTGATTTGATCCATGAATCCACCGGGATTCAGTTCCTTCTCGTATTAGATATCACCTGTACTGCCAGAGGAACTATAAATTATAGATACATCCATGCGCTAGCGAACTTGATAGATAATATCACCGAGATGTATGATGACACCTTCAGGTATACGGGAAGGGAGTTACAAGCCTTCAATAAGGAGCTGATCCAGCACAGGATGGTCCTTAATTATGTTACGGCTGTGACAGGTGGGTACTGTGTTATCCTGGCAACTCAATATGGTGTGAAGTGCTGTACGTATATTACGAATAGCACTGACGACCCCACGGAGATCATCGATCAAAAGATGGACGAGATCTTGCAGTTAAAGTGGGAGTTCAGGAGGAAACACAACCTTACCTTGACGGCTGTGGGTAATGAACTGACCGGCTGGGTCTCATGTTTGAACCCATGCAAGTGGTTCTCAGGGTCAGGAGAATGGGCACAGAATGTTATTGTGACTGTAGGAGAGTTTCTCCTTTGTATCCTGGAAGTCATCATAATTATTGGTCTGATATTCAGGTGTGTTTGAATTTTGATGCGGCGCAAGCACAGCACAAATTTAATGAGTCTAAGCAGCAATGGCGTTGTTACAGCAGCAGACTTGATTAATGACCCATCTGTTGAAACAGTGTTATGATAAGGATTGCAAATGCATTTCATGGCCTGTTTCTTTCATCATTTCTCTCTGTTTCCCCCTCTACCCAGAAACATCCAACTGGAAAAAAAAACGTCAACCATACCCAATTTTATGAGAATGTATTTTTTTTTAATATGTGTCTTACCCTCATTTCTGCAACCCTCAGTTAATGGCACACATAGTCGACAGGTGTTATCCACATATAGTAGCACTCACATATGTTCCCCCTCCTTGTATCATCAGATAAATGTGCTCCCCATTTGTTGGAAATAAGAAGCCGAAAAGGGTGAGGGGTAAAAGCCCTTGCCCGAAAAGAACTCGGTAGTGTTTTTTTGCCCATGTACAGACCCTTAATACGGGATAAGAAGGATTTAATGTATACTTCGCAATACCTCGAAGCTTACTTAGAACATATACAGCACAATGATACATGCCCCTCAGACATTGATTCATACATACATGCTTTTCCTATCCCACTAGGCTACACATTTCCTACCTACAACTCTCTGCCAGTCATCCAAACTTTGTATATAATGTATAGATAATATTTTCAGTTTATTAGTTATGTGTGGCAGTTATTATTGACTGCCAAAGGGTGGACTGTCAAAGTCAAAAATATTATAGGCACACTCATCACGTACAAACACCACACAGATGGCCTCCGTGTGGGTGCTTTTTCTGCCATGCATACACATACTCGCAAGCTACGTATAATCGCTCACGCGGCCTTGCGTGTTAGCACGTGGTATGAGTAAATACGGTAACATATGCATTTGCACAGAAAAGCCACAAAAGCCATATTCAATATTTTACCCATATAGTGCAAAACTGACACACTGTCTGCCTGCACATCCTTCAATAGCAAGTTAGTGGTCACACATAAATTAATCAAACCTCTCATACGCATAGAAAGGCGATTCACAAACAGTGTCTTGAATGTATCAGACTGTCTTGTTTATGCAAAGCTTTGTAATCATGGAACATGGACTCTGGTCTATGGAAAAGATAAATACCATTGTTTGCCCCCCATTGTTCTAGAGTTGTCCAGTATCTGTCGAAGACAGCAGATACTGGACTGTCATTGTTTTACTAGAAGCCAGAACAAACAAGAAGACAATATCCTACCCAAAACACATTCCAGAAACCTTGCTTAACTTGAAAGAATTCGAGTAGCAACTTACAAAAAGCACATACCAGATATATATCAGAGGTATAACATTTAGTCTAGACTCATGGTAATATATATATATATATATATATATATATATATAGAGCTGCCTGGCCGGTCACACATTCTCTGAAGGTCATCTATCTTGAATGACTGAGTACCGGGACTGGGTGGCGCTGGCGAAACAAACGTATGTATCATTGATTGTAGCCTCTTTCTCTTATTGTATTTGTATTATTGTTGTAACCCCCTTTTAGTAAATAACTGTTGCTGGGTCGGATCCCAACATTTTTAAATACAATTGGTGTCGTGTTCCTTTCCTGCTTGGGTTATAAAGTGTATTTGGCCTCACGTGTAGCTACTCCATGCTTACAGCGTGACGGCGTGCTTAAGCAACGTGCACGCATCTGTTAGGGGTTACACACACACTTAGCGGTCGCAGCGGCCTGCACAAATATAAGTTAAAGGTATTGCTTTTTCTGTCCTGTAGGTTAATCAGCTTTAACAGCGTATTAACCCTCCTGAAAAAGAACAATAGTGGGTACAAGCAACATTGCACAAACACACAGGTTACACCGACAAGAGGGAGGTTGGCCAATGCATCTCACCTGAAAGGTCTCTTTGTAACATGGCGGTGGGGGAGGTCCACATCACAAGTAGGCCGTCAATAGTAGAAATCCACTTAACACATAACACGATTAAAAAAAGGGGTAAACACACCCAACCGGTAAACAGGAATCTAAAAAGGGGTAAACACACCCAACTGTCAACTCAGAAACGGGAACCCATCAACATGACAGAACTTGCGGATCAAACTGTCAACAGGACATAACTCTGGAGAAATAAAAAAGACACAAATTAATTTAATTAAAAATATGACAGACTGATTTTTCATGAAAATATTAAAATTACAAGTATACTCACAGAATGAGGAAAAATATGTCTGTATTATTTCTAGCTTCATCTCCTTCATCCATACCAATAGGTGGAGCAGAAGAATGGTTCCCATTGTGGAAAGCCCTACGACGAATTGTCACAGGCAAATGGTTTACGACATAAATGTTGAGTAGACTACAACATGCATTAACTATACCGCAAACCTTCACCGATGAGTACAAAAGAGCACCACCGGAAGAGTCTATACTTCGAAACTGGCTTTTAAGTACACCAAAGGCCTGCTCAATTACTCCTTGCGATGTAATGTGTGTCTCTTGGTACCGTTCTTGGGCTTCACCTACAGGATTAGACAATGGGGTCAAGAGCCAATGTTTGTTCGGATAACCTGCATTGCCTATGGAAAAAAGAAAAATGTTGGGTAATATTAAAAAAATAAAAAATTAAGAAATTAGTCTTACCTAACAGCCAGCCATCTGGCATTTTTCCTGTCTCAAAATCATGAAACAGCGATGACTGGCTTAGGATGAAGGAGTCATGAGATGACCCAGGTTAATCCCCCAAAAAGGTTTGTAAACTTCATTTCTGCATCACAGACCACCTGACATTCATGGAATGGAAGCGTTTTCGGTTCTAAAAACATTCTTCTGAATTCCGTGGCGGTCTGAATTGCACATGCGTACAATTGTGCCCAGAATGGTGGGGTATTTAAATTCATTGTAAAAGCCAATTTTGATCTCAAGTCATCCGCTCTTCGTATCTGTAAATGAACTGAGTCGTTAATTTGCGGAACGCTTTAATGACCTGGGTTATACAGCGCGACATTGTCGGCTGTGAAAAAACGCACATTTGAGACAAAGTAGGCAGGAATGTGCCTGATGCCAAAAAATGTAACATAGCCAGCAGTTTCTGAAAACCACTGACTGCGTGATTTGTTCGTGCCCGAGGTTCCAGGTCTGGCTCCAACAGCTCGTACAGCGAATATATTTCACAAGCCGATAAGCAATAATTTTGTATCACCTCGAACGCGGAGAGATCCTCCAGTACACGCCTAGTGCAATACTGGCGTGGACGTGGAAATGATGCACGCACTGACTCACCCAATGCAGACATTTGCTGACCACGATTCTTATCTTAAAGAGCCTGTTCATCATCCAAACTTGCCACGAGCATGAACATCACAATCTGGTCAGAAAAAGGCTCCATTATTGTAGTCAGTGTAAAAAAAAAATGATATATATGTTAAAAATGCAGATTGCCCTAAAAAAATGATTCCACAAGAGAGCTGACTGTAATGGCTGCTCTTCTCCCTGAAGCCTCAAGCATAGGAGTGGCTTTGGAGAAGTGTAACCTGGATAAAACTGTGGAATCATGGGTACATTTCTTCCCTCAGCCCAGTACAGAAAAAATATTAGAGGAAAAAATCAAAATAAAATAATGTGGGTAATAAATACAAAAAACAATTATATAATTACTTCAAATATAAATATAAATGCTATTATCAATAAAAAATAAAAAACCACCAAAAATTTTAAGTAATTAAAATTTCTTGTCAGCCAATGACAGAAAAACTTGGAGTAATGAAATTGTCGAAAGTCACGTTAAAAAGCACTGATACCGATTCGACAATCTTCAATTGAATATACTTTTGTCGAAATGCAGGTTTTTAACATTACAGACATTCGAGTCAAAATGGATCCAACAGCTTTTTTGTCAAAAAAAGTGCTGTATTGAATTGTCGAATACAATTCGACATTGTTTTTTTGTCGAAAAAGCCCTGTTTTTTTACAAAACAAGGGATTCGACACCAGTTGCATACACCCCAATGGCATTATGGGGTCCCCCTGTGATAATGTCACTGACTCACTGAACTCTAGTCTATTCTGAATGGAGCTGCATTTCCTAGACCTAGAAGCTAAGTAGTTTTGCGTTTGTACTATCACTGATCGCAGGTCATCGCCGGCCATCGCAACGATGGTAATCACATATGTACTGTACTAACATATGCAATTAGTATCGCAATGCAATACCAGGGGTGCCCTGCGTTCAGTGATAGTCCCGAGGAGAGGGTTTGTGATGCAAGGAAGGAGGACTGCCAACCATGCTGTTCTGTAAGAAGAGCTTCCTGCTGCTGGAGCAGTCAGTCACCATGGGCTCACAGGAGTTGGACTCCCTGGTGGCCTGCATTGGGGAAGCCCTGCAGCTCAGCGCCCACCGCACCCCGACTTCCTGCAGCATGGGGTACGGCGGCACCCTAAAACCCCCGGCTGTCACCCGCCCATCTCCCGTCATCTGCTCCTGCATGTGGGGTAGGACCACGCCATACCCGGAGTGCACCCCCTGAGGCCCCGGTCGCTACCACCACTAGCACCCGAACCCTGGCATTTCATAGTGGGGAACAAGCACCTGTCCGGCCGGGGCTGAGTGCAGGGCAGCTGCAGGAAGCACAGAGTGCACCAGCTCCCAGAGGATGGGGAGGAGTAAGAGGAGGACCCCCACCAGCTGCTGCAGGAGCTCGGAGAAGGCGGGGGATCCTGGAGCAGGCTGCCAGGACATGCTGGTGAGAGAGGGGTCGGAGTGGGCGACGAGTGCAGCGGGTGTGGCAGGTTGCAGAAAGAAGCCCATAGGCTTCTATTGGGTATCGCCATAAAAAGATAGCGATACCCTCCGAGCCGATATGTGGGCGGACGGGTCTTAGTTAGAGATGAGGGCCTGAAATTTTTCGGGTTTTGTGTTTTGGTTTTGGGTTCGGTTCCGCGGCCGTGTTTTGGGTTCGACCGCGTTTTGGCAAAACCTCACCGAATTTTTTTTGTCGGATTCGGGTGTGTTTTGGATTCGGGTGGTTTTTTCAAAAAACCCTAAAAAACATCTTAAAACATTGAATTTGGGGGTCATTTTGATCCCATAGTATTATTAACCTCAATAACCATAATTAACACTCATTTTCAGTCTATTCTGAACACCTTACACCTCACAATATTATTTTTAGTCCTAAAATTTGCACCGAGGTCGCTGGATGACTAAGCTCAGCGACCCTAGTGGCCGACACAAACACCGGGCCCATCTAGGAGTGGCACTGCAGTGTCACGCAGGATGTCCCTTCCAAAAAACCCTCCCCAAACAGCACATGACGCAAAGAAAAAAAGAGGCGCAATGAGGTAGCTGTGTGAGTAAGATAAGCGACCCTAGTGGCCGACACAAACACCTGGCCCATCTAGGAGTGTCACTGCAGTGTCACGCAGGATGTCCCTTCCAAAAAACCCTCCCCAAACAGCACATGACGCAAAGAAAAAAAGAGGCGCAATGAGGTAGCTGACTGTGTGAGAAAGATAAGCGACCCTAGTGGCCGACACAAACACCGGGCCCATCTAGGAGTGGCACTGCAGTGTCACGCAGGATGTCCCTTCCAAAAAACCCTCCCCAAACAGCACATGACGCAAAGAAAAAAAGAGGCGCAATGAGGTAGCTGACTGTGTGAGAAAGATAAGCGACCCTAGTGGCCGACACAAACACCGGGCCCATCTAGGAGTGGCACTGCAGTGTCACGCAGGATGTCCCTTCCAAAAAACCCTCCCCAAACAGCACATGACGCAAAGAAAAATAAAAGAAAAAAGAGGTGCAAGATGGAATTGTCCTTGGGCCCTTCCCACCCACCCTTATGTTGTATAAACAAAACAGGACATGCACACTTTAACCAACCCATCATTTCAGTGACAGGGTCTGCCACACGACTGTGACTGAAATGACGGGTTGGTTTGGACCCCCACCAAAAAAGAAGCAATTAATCTCTCCTTGCACAAACTGGCTCTACAGAGGCAAGATGTCCACCTCATCATCATCCTCCGATATATCACCGTGTACATCCCCCTCCTCACAGATTATCAATTCGTCCCCACTGGAATCCACCATGTCAGCTCCCTGTGTACTTTGTGGAGGCAATTGCTGCTGGTCAATGTCTCCGCGGAGGAATTGATTATAATTCATTTTAATGAACATCATCTTCTCCACATTTTCTGGATGTAACCTCGTACGCCGATTGCTGACAAGGTGAGCGGCGGCACTAAACACTCTTTCGGAGTACACACTTGTGGGAGGGCAACTTAGGTAGAATAAAGCCAGTTTGTGCAAGGGCCTCCAAATTGCCTCTTTTTCCTGCCAGTATAAGTACGGACTGTGTGACGTGCCTACTTGGATGCGGTCACTCATATAATCCTCCACCATTCTATCAATGGTGAGAGAATCATATGCAGTGACAGTAGACGACATGTCCGTAATGGTTGTCAGGTCCTTCAGTCCGGACCAGATGTCAGCATCAGCAGTCGCTCCAGACTGCCCTGCATCACCGCCAGCGGGTGGGCTCGGAATTCGGATTTGGGATTTCGAAGAATGCACAGTTCTTTGCTGTGCTGCTTTTGCCAGCTTGAGTCTTTTCATTTTTCTAGCGAGAGGCTGAGTGCTTCCATCCTCATGTGAAGCTGAACCACTAGCCATGAACATAGGCCAGGGCCTCAGCCGTTCCTTGCCACTCCGTGTGGTAAATGGCATATTGGCAAGTTTACGCTTCTCCTCCGACAATTTTATTTTAGGTTTTGGAGTCCTTTTTTTTCTGATATTTGGTGTTTTGGATTTGACATGCTCTGTACTATGACATTGGGCATCGGCCTTGGCAGACGACGTTGCTGGCATTTCATCGTCTCGGCCATGACTAGTGGCAGCAGCTTCAGCACGAGGTGGAAGTGGATCTTGATCTTTCCCTAATTTTGGAACCTCAACTTTTTTGTTCTCCATATTTTATAGGCAGAACTAAAAGGCACCTCAGGTAAACAATGGAGATGGATGGATTGGATACTAGTATACAATTATGGACGGACTGCCACGGTTAGGTGGTATAAAAAAACCACGGTTAGGTGGTATATAATACAATTATGGATGGACGGACTGCCTGCCGAGTTCCGACACAGAGGTAGCCACAGCCGTGAACTACCGCACTGTACACTGGTTGATAAAGAGATAGTAGTATACTCGTAACAACTAGTATGACACTATGACGACGGTATAAAGAATGAAAAAAAAACCACGGTTAGGTGGTATATATTATAATAATAATACAATTATGGATGGACGGACTGCCTGCCGACTGCCGACACAGAGGTAGCCACAGCCGTGAACTACCGCACTGTACACTGGTTGATAAAGAGATAGTAGTATACTCGTAACAACTAGTATGACACTATGACGACGGTATAAAGAATGAAAAAAAAACCACGGTTAGGTGGTATATATTATAATAATAATACAATTATGGATGGACGGACTGCCTGCCGACTGCCGACACAGAGGTAGCCACAGCCGTGAACTACCGCACTGTACACTGGTTGATAAAGAGATAGTAGTATACTCGTAACAACTAGTATGACACTATGACGACGGTATAAAGAATGAAAAAAAAACCACGGTTAGGTGGTATATATTATAATAATAATACAATTATGGATGGACGGACTGCCTGCCGACTGCCGACACAGAGGTAGCCATAGCCGTGAACTACCGCACTGTACACTGGTTGATAAAGAGATAGTAGTATACTCGTAACAACTAGTATGACACTATGACGACGGTATAAAGAAAGAAAAAAAAATACCACAGTTAGGTGGTATATATTATAATAATAATACAATTATGGATGGACGGACTGCCTGCCGACTGCCGACACAGAGGTAGCCACAGCCGTGAACTACCGCACTGTACACTGGTTGATAAAGAGATAGTAGTATACTCGTAACAACTAGTATGACACTATGACGACGGTATAAAGAATGAAAAAAAAACCACGGTTAGGTGGTATATATTATAATAATAATACAATTATGGATGGACGGACTGCCTGCCGACTGCCGACACAGAGGTAGCCACAGCCGTGAACTACCGCACTGTACACTGGTTGATAAAGAGATAGTAGTATACTCGTAACAACTAGTATGACACTATGACGACGGTATAAAGAATGAAAAAAAAACCACGGTTAGGTGGTATATATTATAATAATAATACAATTATGGATGGACGGACTGCCTGCCGACTGCCGACACAGAGGTAGCCACAGCCGTGAACTACCGCACTGTACACTGGTTGATAAAGAGATAGTAGTATACTCGTAACAACTAGTATGACACTATGACGGTATAAAGAATGAAAAAAAAACCACGGTTAGGTGGTATATATTATAATAATAATACAATTATGGATGGACGGACTGCCTGCCGACTGCCGACACAGAGGTAGCCACAGCCGTGAACTACCGCACTGTACACTGGTTGATAAAGAGATAGTAGTATACTCGTAACAAGTATGACACTATGACGACGGTATAAAGAAAGAAAAAAAAATACCACGGTTAGGTGGTATATATTGTAATACAATTATGGATGGACGGACTGCCTGCCGAGTTCCGACTGCCGACACAGAGGTAGCCACAGCCGTGAACTACCGCACTGTACTGTGTCTGCTGCTAATATAGACTGGTTGATAAAGAAATAGTATACAATACATACAACAATATACTACTATACTGGTGGTCAGGCACTGGTCACCACTAGTCACACTGGCAGTGGCACTCCTGCAGCAAAAGTGTGCACTGTTTAATTTTAAATTAATATAATATTATGTACTCCTGGGGGCTCCTGCTATAACAACCTGCAGTGCTCCCCAGTCTCCCCCACAATTATTATAAGCTTTGCCTTTTATACATTGATGTGCAGCACACTGGGCTGAGCTGAGTGCACACAGACTGAGTCACACTGTGTGACTGGCTGCTGCTGTGTATCGTTTTTTTTCAGGCAGAGAACGGATATAGCAGAGAACGGATATATTATATTAAAATAAATAAAAGTTAACTAACAACAACTGCACTGGTCACTGTGGTAAACTCTGTCTGACTCTGCACAATCTCTCTCTCTCTTCTAATCTAATTTCTAATGGAGAGGACGCCAGCCACGTCCTCTCCCTATCAATCTCAATGCACGTGTGAAAATGGCGGCGACGCGCGGCTCCTTATATAGAATCCGAGTCTCGCGAGAATCCGACAGCGTCATGATGACGTTCGGGCGCGCTCGGGTTAACCGAGCAAGGCGGGAGGATCCGAGTCTGCTCGGACCCGTGAAAAAAACATGAAGTTCGTGCGGGTTCGGTTTCAGAGAAACCGAACCCGCTCATCTCTAGTCTTAGTACATTTGAAAATGCTGTAAAATCCCTGAAAACGGGGGTTTTACCGCATTTTTACCTTAGTACATCCCGCCCTTATTCTAAAACACCAATACTCCTACCAGCAGCATCCTTTGCCAATGGGTGTTGTGGTAATATAACCATAAAGTTAGATATCAACATTTTTGTGCTGTAAGACTAGTGATCCCAGCAAGCCTTGGCAGTAGTATTATATGTGCCAGCATGCCCTTATATGCAAGACTCTTTGGGCCTCTTTTAGTGTATTAATAAAAAAAATACTGTGAAATACTGTAAGTGGCACTGTGTAACTGTTACTAAAAAAAGAAAAAACGCCCAAAATGTATTGCTCGAGTAAATCCCTGAGGGAGACACTTCTTTATTTCAGCTTGTGATCCAACAATAAATAACCCTATTAGCGCAGGACTTGCTCCATACCGAGTGCAATGGAACAAACTGTACAGAGCAGCATAGGGGGTCATTCCGAGTTGATCGCTCGCTAGCTAGTTTTAGCAGCCGTGCAAACGCTATGCCGTCGCGCACTGGGAGTGTGTTTTAGCTTAGCAGTGTGAACAGTTGTATCGCAGATCGCCTGCAAAAATTTTTTGTGTAGTTTCAGAGTAACTCAAAACCTACTCAGCGCTTGCGATCACTTCAGACTATTCAGTTCTGGATTTGATGTCACAAACCCGCCCAGCGTTCACCCAGCCACGCCTGCGTTTTTCCTGGCACGCCTGCATTTTTCAGCACACTCCCTGAAAACGTTCAGTTGCCACCCAGAAACGCCCACTTCATGTCAACCACTCTGCAGCAAGCAGTGCGAATGAAATGTATCGCTAGACCCTGTGCAAAACCACATAGTTCATTGTGCCCGTACATCGCGCGTGCACATTGCACCGCATGTGCAGAACTGCCGATTTTTAGCCTGATCGCTGCGCTGCGAACAAGTTCAGCTAGCGATCAACTAGGAATGACCCCCATAGTACTTACTTATTGGTCTGAGCATGGAAAAGCCACTTTGTATTGGTCAGTATTAGGTTTTATCCATAATTTGTAAACATAATACATTGTATCAGTTTTGCAAGAGAATCTTCTCCTGACATATGCATGTGTCAAGGTTTAGCCAGCCCTTCTCTCCCCTGTCCTAGGAGCTGAGAGTCTAAACTATTGGTTTGCATTACATACACACACCATACTTGCCTACTCTCCCGGATTGGCCGGGAGGCTCCCGAAAATTGGGTGACCCTCCCGCCCCCCCGGAAAAGCAGGCAAGTCTCCCGATTTCTATACTCCCCCCTGCCCGGACCGCCCACTTAGTGAGTAAAGTGGGCGGTTTGGGAAGTCAATGACATGATTCTTGTTGAATTGCATCATCATAGCCACGCCCCCCGCAGTATAATGCCGGTAATAGCGTCATTATACAGCGGGGGCGTGGCTTAAATGATGCAAAACATCAGCCGCGCCCCATCCCGCCTTCACCCTGCCCCCGTTCCACCTCTGCTCCGCCCCCTCTGCTGGTCACTGCCCTTCCCCGCCCCCTGCTGATCCGACCTGGCTGCTCTCTCCCGGACCATGTTGAATACTTATTAACATGCATGTCAGTCCATCCCTGCAGACAGATATAAAGGGGCATATCCATTTCTAATTGTCAGCCTAGACCTATTTTATTAGGTCCTGCATCCCTGAACGTAACAAGGATTTTTCCTTGGAACCTCAGGATTATTATTATATATTATTATAATATTGTCAGTTGTGGAATGTGAGCATCCATAGTGCTGGTTTTTGTCCTTGAGCCAAGGTCAGAAAACCTCCATGAGTAACACTCTGGGCTTTGTCTGGGGGTAGTATCAGGTTTGTAATACGTAAATAATATGGTAGAATGTTTGGAGCATTTTATGAACAGTGACAAAAGCACTTAAAAAAATAGTTTGGGCACAAGAATCACTGCTCTGTGCCAGCACACATCTGCTTTTTCCTCTGGTGGCAGTGTAAACAGCAGGTTGGACCAAGAGCCAGAATATAAACTTTGTTTTGGTTCAGTGTTAACAGTATCCTAAATTATTCATTCTACAGCCCACGTTTTCAGTGCCCTCTGCCCAATCTCACTACTGCTTTGTCATGTACTTTATTGGCCTATATAGTGTATAGTTGCTTCTGTGGCATCATACCAGCATGCCTGTATATTTCATTACCCTCTTTTCTAATATTGGACCCCAAAAGCAAGGACACTAGGATGTAGGTTTAAAAGTGCTCCTCATCTGTCTCGTAGATTCAGGTCACCAGTAAGTCATATTATTATTCACAAAGTCCAGAAATGATACACGGTCCAGAAATGATCAGAAGACAAGCATATAGTAAGTAAAGTTCAAATAACAGCAGGTAGGTTAGATGTACAGCAAGGCAATAGGAACAGGTAGGTCTGAGACAGAAACGTGATCCAAAGAAAAGTTCAATATTCAGTACACAGCTGTTGATAGAAAGCAGAAAAGGGAAATACAAAGCAGGGTCATTAAACAAGCCAGGTCACATTCAAATATTCCAGTATGCACTAGAACAAGTTCACAGAACAATCACCTAGCATTGACTGTTAGGTGAGATCTCCCAAAGTGTTAGGGGATATGGCTCTAATCACCAACCGGGTAGTTGGTAGTGCATGTACAGACACTTTTTCATCATGTGTGAGATAAAGACCCATAGACTTTGGGCAATATTCTAGAATCTCTGGGAGTCGTATCATCCAGCCAATTTGTCAGAGTAAAGTAAAGAACTGAATAAGCACTTTGCTAACACAATACATACCACTGACTGTGACAATGTTTGCACTGAAAAATGCTAGACATGTCTCCTAACATTCCCTGAAGCAATAATGGAAAGCATGTTCTTCTCACAGCAGAGCAGTAGTGATGGAGGAGAAGCTAAAGCCATACAGAAGGTGATGCGACTAGTGGCACTGCCCAATGCACAAGGCAGAGGCTTACAGAGGTACCTGACTTTCCATAGATGAAGTATAAATGTTGAAGGGCTATGGGGGTATTTTTTTTTATACATTTAAATTAAAGAGGGAGTGGAGGGAGTGGAAGAGCTTAGGGTGGTAGACTGCCATCGTACTACACTGTGAGAAGCACAGGTGTGCATAAATGCTAGGAAGGGTTTGGTTTGGTCTAGTACTACAGATGAGGACATGGGGACTTGGCATGTCCACATGTGACATAATTACACAACCAACACATTTATATCCTGTGGAGTTGACAACATACATAGAATGTTGGAAGGTACAGTATGGTCAATGGCCCACAACCATGAATGTCATATTTATGCGAGGTCCATGAGGGAGATTAATAACTGTAATGAAAGCAATAAAAAAAAATGGCAGTAACATTTTAGGTTTTTTTGCATTATGTTTTTTTTTTTAAGTAGATTTTATTGCAGAGCTTTATACAAGACCATACAGAATATGTAGTGTAGTACATAGAAATCCAATAGCAATATAAAATATACAACCTGAACAACAAAAGAAGCAATGCCATTTTGGCATATAATAAAAACATCGCAAAATTTGCATTCTGTTTTTTAAAGTATTCACTGGAGGTAAGAAACAAAAACTCTACACTTCAGTGTCTTAGACCCCTTTCAGACATCCTCCAAAATCCCAGGTTTTTGCACATGAACGCAAATCAACCCAGGATTTTGGTATGTCTGAAAGGCACAAACCCGGGAACATGTTCCCGAGTTGACAACCCTGCAATTGACCTGGGTTTTTACCGGGCCTTTCGTCCCGGGTAAACAACCCGGGCTAAGTGTGAATGGTGCGACCCGGGAACTTACTCGCAGGTCGCACCTAGATACCTCTGAATGGCATTTACTGCCAGAGGGGGTGGGGCTGCCTGGAGGGGGCGTGCGCCAGCTGCTGTGGTCTGTGCTGCAGAATGTAGTAAAAGCAGCTGGCACAGCCTAGCAACAGAGACGCAGCCATCATGGTGAGGTCTGGTGGCTGGTGTGTGACATGTATGTGTGTATGAGTTTGGCATATGTGTGTATATGACATGTATGTGTGTGCCTGAGTATGACAGTGTATGTGTAAGGTGTGTGTGTGTGTGTGTGTGTGTGTGTGTGTGTGTGTGTGTGTGTGTGTGTGTGTGTGTGTGTGTGTGTGGTGTGTGTGTGTGTGTAAGACATGTGTATGTGTGTGTGTGTGTGTGTGTGTGTGTGTGTGTGTGTGTGTGTGTGTGTGTGTGTGTGTGTGTGTGTGTGTGTGTGTGTGTGTGACATGAGAGTAACTTGGCCTGCCCTGGCTTATAGAGTGCAAGGGCAGACCAGGCTTATGTTTGAAAGGGGTCAACCTGGGAATTTCACAGGTCTCAGCTTTAGTGTGAAAGGGGGTCCTAGCAAAGGGAAATTCCCAGGTTTTATGTCTGAAAAAAATACCGCTTTCACATTGCAAACCATGGTCGGATCCGGCTTTTGAACCTGGGTCTGACCCAGGTCCGAGCAGCCTAAGACATTGCAGTTTCAACCCAGGTTATTCCCGGGTTGGTGCCTTTCACACTGACCCAGGTTACCCAGGTTAAACACTGTGATGTGATTTAAAATTGACTTTTCTGGCTCACCTTTATGAGGTTTCAAGGGAAATAAAAGGAGGGGCTGGGGCTTTCACACTGCACAGCGACCCGGGTCCGATCCGTGTTTAATCCTTCTTATAACCCAGTTTGAAAAGCAGGGTTGCTCGACTCGGGTTATTCACTTTGGCACTGTCACACTGCACCTCGACCCGGGTCGACCTGGCATCAACCCGAGATATTTTGGCGATGTGACGGTGTATAAAGGGATATAAGAGTTTCAAGAAAGTGGGTTTTCTAATCACACATAAAAGATATAATGTCTCACAGCATTATTGTAAAACAAATGTCTAGACAGTTAATGGTCTCCCTGAGCTTACTTTATACTGTGTGTAATGTTGGTAATGTTTACAGTGTATCTGATGTAATAATGCATCATTTACATTATATGTGAATACGTCGCCAGGAAAATGACAAAATAACTTTGGTATCCTTAAGCAATTAAGAAAAAGTTAAGGTGGGTACACACTAGTAGATATATCTGCAGATCAATTGATCTGCAGATATATCTATGGACGGATTGGGCAGTGTGTTCAGCATACACACTGCCCGATCCGTCGGGGACTGACGTCAGGAACTGGGCGGACGTGTACACAAGCCCGCCCAGTTCAGCTGTCAATCACCGCCGGCCGCCGCAGCATGTGTACGGGCGGTCGGCCGACCACCCCGTACACACACAGCGACGCGCCAATATATCGGTAGATATATTGGCCGTCGGCTGTGCTGCGCGGCCGACGCGATACGTCTGTGAACGACGGAGTTCACAGACGTATCGGCCGTACACACTGGCCGACGCTTCCGCGATATATCGGCCGTTCTCTTGAACGGCCGATATATCGCGGGAGCGTCGGCCAGTGTGTACGGGCCAGTGTGTGCGTCGACCAGTGTGTACGGGCCTTAATACATAAATACTATAGAAGCATATTGAGCTAATAATACTACCTTAAACAGAGGAGTTTGATGACACTTATATGATCGCCTATCCTCTGTGACATCATTTTAAAATGTTCTTATACTGTAGTTGAAAAAGAACAATGTCAAGTATACAACATTGTTGATATGATGGGGGCTGTACAGCTAGAGGGAGATCCATGATCGCCATTAGTGTAGCCTTTCTTCAGCTGGTATTGTGAAGACATGGGCTGTACAGAACAAATGTTATAAGCTGTGTTTGAAAAATGTCAGGAGCTGGTTGGTTAGTACTTTATCTCTCACAATTTTATCTTTTGCCAGGCTTTGATAAATACCCACCTTTAATATTTAACTTAAACAAATTGGTAAAACTGATTTAAAAACTCCTTATATGTAAGGTGGTGATGCCCCAAGGCGGCCCAGCCAGAGCAATATAGGGAGCTCCATGCCCCAAACGCTCTCCCCCAAACTGACTTTGTATATAATTAAAAGGATCTTACCTATGGCCCTCATTCCGAGTTGTTCGCTCGGTAAAAATCTTCGCATCGCAGCGATTTTCCGCTTAATGCGCATGCGCAATGTCCGCACTGCGACTGCGCCAAGTAAATTTGCTATGCACTTAGTAATTTTACTCACGGCTTTTTCATCGGTCTGGCGATCGTAATGTGATTGACAGGAAATGGGTGTTACTGGGCGGAAACAGGCCGTTTTATGGGCGTGTGGGAAAAAACGCTACCGTTTCCGGAAAAAACGCAGGAGTGGCCGGAGAAACGGAGGAGTGTCTGGGCGAACGCTGGGAGTGTTTGTGACGTCAAACCAGGAACGACAAGCACTGAACTGATCGCAGATGCCGAGTAAGTCTGAAGCTACTCAGAAACTGCTACGAGGTGTGTAATCGCAATATTGCGAATACTTCGTTCGCAATTTTAAGATGCTAAGATTCACTCCCAGTAGGCGGCGGCTTAGCGTGAGCAACTCTGCTAAAATCGCCTTGCGAGCGAACAACTCGGAATGACCTCCTATGTCTTTTGTGCAGTCAGAATGTGCTGGTTCCCTGTTTAAAAGGGTGTAGTATGGTATGCCGGCGGTCGGGCTCCCGGCGACCAGCATACCGGCGCCGGGAGCCCGACCGCCGGCATACTGACAGTGTGGCGAGTGCAAATGAGCCCCTTGCGGGCTCGCTGCGCTCACCACGCTGCGGGCACGGTGGCGTGCTACGAGCGCCACGCTATTTTATTCTCCCTCCAGGGGGGTCGTGGACCCCCAGGAGGGAGAATAAGTGTCGGTATGCCGGCTGTCGGGATCCCGGCGCCGGCATACTGTGCGCCGGGATCCCGACAGCCGGCATACTGAAGACCACCCGTGTAAAAGCCTGAGAGGCAGTGGGTGGGGTGCTAATCCAGAGATGAGCTAGTTAATTGATAAGAAAGGTGTTTCACCACAGGTGATGGCAATCATACATTACCAGGAAAGTCCAGGAACAGAGCATTTTCTCCCTCATGGAGAGGGTCAGGTAGGCACGTATGATGTATGTGCGACATTATTATAATGAGACATGTGTGGAGCAGTGATTGAGGTGGGTTTGTGTCTTTTTGTGAGCTCATGCTTGTTTTCTAAGATTTTCTTATGAGCCCCTATAGATATATCTACTCCAGTGACGTTCATAGCTGGGAAGGCACTGGTTAGAATGAGAGTCAAAACGTCAATTTGGGATTTTGTATGATATGCATGTATTTCTGTAGTGAAGATGGCTTAATAAAAAAAATTCTGCTGCTTGGTGAATGTCCCACTTTTTGTAACTTTTGCAATTTTTCATTATCTATGGGTTTGTCCTTTTGATGCTGCTGTAGGATCACAATGAGGATCTACTGCTTATGACTGAGCGCAGACTTTTCACTCTCCCTGTCTCTTGCTCTCTAATGGGTTGATTCAATTATAAGTGAATAACCCTGGTCTGGGAGTAAGTATAGCTATGTTACACAGTTACGAAACCGCCGCCAACAACTTCCCAATCTTGCCCTAGACTCGTGGTTTTTTTTTCTCAACTTTATGGGTCTGCAAATAAAAATATGTGAGTTAGACTGTAAGTGTGGCATATAGCTGAACTTATTGCGTGCAGGAGTAAATTTGCCTCTAATTGATTTAACATATATATATATATATAATATATATATATATATAACATGATGTAGGGACCGGCACTCTCAAACATAAGTACAGCTGCCCCGGTGCCTCCTCAAATGATCAAAGGACCATATATATCACCAGCAGTTAAGTGGCACTCGTAGGACTTCAGTCAGACAACAAAGGACACAGCGGTCACAAGTTTGACAAACTTGTGACCGCTGTGTCCTTTGTTGTCTGACTGAAGTCCTACAAGTGCCACTTTACTGCTGGTGATATATATATATATATATATATATATATATATATATATATATATATAAAATGAGGAGTGCATTCACCAGATCAGAAACCAATGTTTCTGTCCAGCACAAGGTTCTTTGTCTGGTGCCTGAAGAAAAAATTGATTCTTAAAAGAAGCTGGTGATTGGACCCCTTATTTAATTTGTACAGTTAGAATCCTTTTTTGGATAACTCAAATTGAAGGACTTTATACAGTATCTATACAATAATTTCAGGAGAATTGTCCCTTCTCAGTGCATGTGCTGTGGAAGCCATCCCTACATTGGTTTCCATTTTGAGGAGGATGGCACAGGTCCTAAATGGATGCATATGAGAGGAGAACCCACCGCCTGAACAGAGTAAATATGGGAGTGTGAGCGATGCCGGAAGGGGGTTTAGGGGTGGGTGGAGCAGCAGGGATTGGACAAGAAGAGCTCTTATGGTGTAATATGTTGTTACACCTATAGTAGAAGACAACAGTAAAGCTGCATACACTTATTATATCAATGAGAGCTTATCTGGTGCGAACTCTGGCCCTCATTCCGAGTTGTTCGCTCGGTATTTTTCATCGCATCGCAGTGAAAATCCGCTTAGTACGCATGCGCAATGTTCGCACTGCGACTGCGCCAAGTAACTTTACTATGAAGAAAGTATTTTTACTCACGGCTTTTTCATCGCTCCGGCGATCGTAATGTGATTGACAGGAAATGGGTGTTACTGGGCGGAAACACGGCGTTTCAGGGGCGTGTGGCTGAAAACGCTACCGTTTCCGGAAAAAACGCAGGAGTGGCCGGGGAAACGGTGGGAGTGCCTGGGCGAACGCTGGGTGTGTTTGTGACGTCAACCAGGAACGACAAGCACTGAAATGATCGCACAGGCAGAGTAAGTCTGGAGCTACTCTGAAACTGCTAAGTAGTTAGTAATCGCAATATTGCGAATACATCGGTCGCAATTTTAAGAAGCTAAGATTCACTCCCAGTAGGCGGCGGCTTAGCGTGTGTAACTCTGCTAAATTCGCCTTGCGAGCGATCAACTCGGAATGAGGGCCTCTGTACATGGTGTCATTTTCCTTCATACACTGATATATTAAATGCCTATCTGCAAATTGGCAGCTTCGTGTGAGAGTTTTCGCATCTCCTGATCGGTCTGGAAGTAATGTCATTGTTGGGATGTGGATTAAAGAAAGCTGGTCCTCCGCAAATTAGAACACATTCTCGGAAACCTCTGGGACATCACATACAGAACAGAAAGCAAGGGTCAAAAGACGTCTTATGTGTATTCATATATTTGAATTGGCAACAATACAAAGAGTAAACATTTGTTGATAAAAATATAAATTCTTAGGGTTATCTGATTGGATAGTCCCTCTGTAGGAGATTGTCTGCAGTCAGATCCTTAACCACTGACCACTATAGACTCTGCCAACTTTACAAGCATGTTTACAGTAGTATAGCTAACACCATTAAATACTGTAACTTGCATTTTAACGTTATCTGCATAGTGCAGCTGACATAGTCCCTTGACACAGTAGTTGTCATAATGACTATCAGACTCACATACTGTACATATTCTGAATTGACTATGTTTAGAAACCAGTCTCTCTGTCAAACTCACATACAGGACATATTCTGAATTTACTATGTTTAGAAACTAGTCTCTTCTATGCTATATATTCTGCCAGGGCTTTTTTTAAAAATATATTTTTCTTTTCAACATTTTTATTTGCACTTAAGTATATTTGAATTTAGAAGCACCATTCATCCTGAATATTTTGTCAGTACATACATGGGACTGATTCCTGACCCAGACCCAACCCATTTGTGCTATTGTAAGTCTTACAGCTGGTAAGCAGACACACAATGTTCAGAACACTAAATTTGTATCACTTGTATATACAAGACAGAGCCAGGACAAGAGCAAAGCCAAGATTCCTATTTGTAGTCAAAAACAATTTTCTAATTTCTCTGAGCTGGAAAATATGATACAATAAGAGCTCTCAGTGGCCTTGTAAGCACCCTGCAAAATACAATACGATTATGAGGTCTGTTTGATTTTACCATATGTCATAATGATGAAAAATAGGCTACACATAGAAACAAGGACAGGTTTAGGGTAGAGAAATGAGTGAGATATATATATATATATATATATATATACGGTGTAGGGATGCCGGCACTCCGTCTCCAAACTGTTTAGATGCCTCGGTGCCTCCAATACAATGCTGAGCAGCAAGGTGATATATAGGGCGGAAAATAGTGGCACTCACTCGGACTTCTATAATATCCAATAAACGGGCGCAGTACGCCTCTGCAGGTTAACGTTTCAGTTTTATTGTCAAAACTTTCGTCAGAACAAAGTACATTAAAAAGAAGCTTACCTTTATACCAAGAAACCCGTGAAGACACCCACATGGAAAACGAAGACTGATGGACGCAGGGTCGGTGACGTCACGATCCCGCGACGTGCGCTCTTGTGCGCATGTGCCGAACCCTCCGTATCCTAGCAACATGAATAACATAATGTGAAAATCCCAACACCTTGATTGTAAGCTAACAAGCCGCAATGTCTTAATGAAAAAAGAAGACCCGATACCAGGTTATAACTATAATACTCAACTAGGCATAAGATGACATTAATATTCAAACAGAGGGAAAGCAGAGCATTTGAAACTAGAAAAAAACAACCAATCAAATAAAGCAATTAAAATTCAATTGTTCGTTTAGTCCTTTTGGTGACACAGTGTCCAAAAAGTGGATCCATCTTGCTTCCATTTGTAGGAGTTTCTTGCCTCTATCTCCTCCTCTTATATTTGGGGGGACATGATCAATAAGTTTGTAGCGCAAGGTGGACAAATTGTGTCGGTACTGTTTAAAATGCCTAGCAACAGGCTGTTCTGCATCTGAGCCTTCTAAAGCATGTCTGATCGACATTCTATGTGTCGCCATTCTTTCCCTTAAGGTGCAGGTAGTCTTACCAATGTACATTAGTCCACATGGGCAACGTATGAAGTATATTACATACTTGCTGGTACAGGTCAAAATATGTTTAATATCAATTTTCTTCCCGGTATGTGGATGATTGAAGGTATTACCAGGCTCCAAATAGCTGCATGTTGTGCAACCAGTGCACTTATAGAAGTCCGAGTGAGTGCCACTATTTTCCGCCCTATATATCACCTTGCTGCTCAGCATTGTATTGGAGGCACCGAGGCATCTAAACAGTTTGGAGACGGAGTGCCGGCATCCCTACACCGTACATAGTCTAGGAGGAACAAGTGAGGAAAGCACCCCACAGCCCTCCTTTTCTGGCAAGGCACCGGTCCGTTTTTTGTATTTCACGGAAGAACCTCACGGGTGATTATTTGTTCTATATGCACTATTGTTGCACCTGCACGGCGGTGATCAGCTAAACAAAGCCGGAACAACATGTCATATGAGGCTAGTGGCTATCGCAGCATAGCTTTACCTATGGGAGAAACGTTAAGTTTCTCTGATGCAGAGGCACAGGAGATATATTTTACTGACGATTTCGCTGCCACAAAAGGCACGGATTCTAATGAGCAACTGTATTTTGAGCTTCTTAAATATAAGAAAAAAGAAATGGATTTTTTAATGCATGGTATCACCCTCTCCGATTACCATCGGAACAAACAGATCCCCAGAGGATTCCGCATCAGGAATACCCCTACTATAGGGAGATACAACCAAGATTTCTGCAGGAGATGGGTGGCTGTATTGAATAAATGCAGCTTTGATCTTATTTTATTAGTGATTGAAGAGTCTGCACGGGAGTTGAAATTGATTAAATCCAGCATTTCCAAATTTGAGGACATGCACATGGAGGCCCTCACTAATGATCTGGAAACAAAGTGGATTGACAAATTGACTGAACAGATGGACACATATAAGGCAAATTTGGTCAAATTTAAGAAAGAAAAGTTGTCCACTGTCCAGCGTGACTATATGGAGAGCAAGGTTTATGCTTGGGTCCAGAATCCTGGGGCACTCAATCGCCAGAGGTTCAGAGATAAGAAAAAGAACTACAGAAGAAATGACAGAGACACTTCCAGCGGGGATTATTCCTCTTTCAGTGGATCGGAAGAAGCAGGCACATCAGGTTCAAGTAAACCCCCTTTAGGAGTTCGAACCCGCGCACAGCGCGGTGTACCCCCAAAAACCGCACGAGGAGGGGGGGGCAGTGGAAAAGAAACCTCAAAAAAAGCAGCAAAAACAAAGAAGTAACCACTGTGTTTAACCTTTCAAACCGGACACTGACTCAGCATGAAATTTCCCTGCTTAATAAAGGCCTTTCATTCATACCATCTGGTAAATTTGATGTTCTACAATGGCAAGTTGATTCTTACCGCTTTGCCAGACAACTTAGAATCAAGGAATATTTTGACAAGCAACCCACACAGACCTTGGACACGAAATCTGATGTTCCACCCCAACTTAAGGTAAGGTCTAAATTTGACCCTTTTTCGAATAATCTTTCTCTGAAATGTTATACACGGACATTAGACCAGAAAGTAATTAGTCACAGTAAAAATGTGAGACAGAAACACAATAACATCAATAAAGAAGAACGCTCAGCATTGACTAATCTGCGCTCTTACACAGACATTGTGATCCGTGCCGCCGATAAGGGGGGCGGCATAGTGATATTAAATCTCACAGATTATAAACGTGAAATTTATTCACAACTCAGTGATACTGAAGTCTATAAACAATTGGAGCAAGATCCTACAATCCAATACAAGATAGAACTGGACAATATATTAACAGAAGCATCAGAGGAAGGTATTATCTCTGTGGCCATGTCCAAGAATTTAAAACAGGAGTTTCCAATAGCTCCTGTATTCTACACCATACCCAAAATTCATAAGAACATGACAAATCCGCCGGGCAGGCCTATTATTGCAGCTAGAGACTCACTCTATTACAAAATTTCCCAGTATATCGATATATACTTGCAACCAGTGGTACAAAAACAGCAGATGTATTTGAAAGATACCACAACTTTCCTCAAAAGATTGCAACAGTATACACCTTTGCCACCCGGTTGTATATTATGTACTATGGATGTGGTGTCTCTGTATACTAATATACCACATGAAGAAGGCCTTACAGCAACAAAAACCCTCCTCCTCAATGACAGAGACTATGACGGTCCAGATATAGACTTTTTGATTCAGCTCTTAAGACTCACACTGAAACGCAATTACTTTCTATTCGATGGCCACTGGTATAACCAGCAAAAAGGGTGTGCGATGGGATCCTGCGTGGCCCCGGCGTTCGCCAATTCCTTCATGTTCGCCAAAGAGAAGGAATTATTATTCAATTTACCAGATTTTGCACAAAGGGTAATATGGATCACAAGATTCATAGATGATGTGTTCCTGATATGGCAAGGAAATACGCAAGAACTTGAACAAGTCATCACAAAAATCAACTCCATTGACCGTAACATCAAATTTACTTATACCATTAGTGACACAAAGGTCAATTTCCTGGACGTTAAAGTGTCACTGGAAGGTAACCGGTTGTACACTGATCTTTATAAAAAGCCAACAGACCGTAACACATACCTGCATGCCTCCAGCCTACATCCCCCGGCCTGTATAGGGGGCATACCTTACTCCCAGTTTTTGAGGGTACGGAGAATAACAGATACAAAAGAGAAAGCAGAAACAGCTATTAAAGAAATGATGCAGATGTTTCTGGATAAAGGCTACAGATATGAGGATCTGGTCCATGCTAAAAACAAAGCTCTGGCAAAGTCAAGATCGCAGCTGATGGAACCAAAATTTAAAAATCCATCAAAGGAGAAATCCCTACCTTTTGTACAACAATACCAACCAGACAGTGTGTTTAATGTCAACACAGCTAAAGATTTGTGGCCGATTGTCACCCTTGACCCTGAGCTAAAGGGTTTTAAAAACCATAAAATCTTGCCCAGCTTCTCCAGAAAAAAGAACCTTAAAGATCTTTTGGTGGTCAACGACATCACACGCCTTCAATCAGCACCAAAACAGAATTTTCTTTCCCGTAAACCAGGCTGTTATAAGTGCACTGGTTGCACAACATGCAGCTATTTGGAGCCTGGCAATACCTTCAATCATCCACATACCGGGAAGAAAATTGATATTAAACATATTTTGACCTGTACCAGCAAGTATGTAATATACTTCATACGTTGCCCATGTGGACTAATGTACATTGGTAAGACTACCTGCACCTTAAGGGAAAGAATGGCGACACATAGAATGTCGATCAGACATGCTTTAGAAGGCTCAGATGCAGAACAGCCTGTTGCTAGGCATTTTAAACAGTACCGACACAATTTGTCCACCTTGCGCTACAAACTTATTGATCATGTCCCCCCAAATATAAGAGGAGGAGATAGAGGCAAGAAACTCCTACAAATGGAAGCAAGATGGATCCACTTTTTGGACACTGTGTCACCAAAAGGACTAAACGAACAATTGAATTTTAATTGCTTTATTTGATTGGTTGTTTTTTTCTAGTTTAAAATGCTCTGCTTTCCCTCTGTTTGAATATTAATGTCATCTTATGCCTAGTTGAGTATTATAGTTATAACCTGGTATCGGGTCTTCTTTTTTCATTAAGACATTGCGGCTTGTTAGCTTACAATCAAGGTGTTGGGATTTTCACATTATGTTATTCATGTTGCTAGGATACGGAGGGTTCGGCACATGCGCACAAGAGCGCACGTCGCGGGATCGTGACGTCACCGACCCTGCGTCCATCAGTCTTCGTTTTCCATGTGGGTGTCTTCACGGGTTTCTTGGTATAAAGGTAAGCTTCTTTTTAATGTACTTTGTTCTGACGAAAGTTTTGACAATAAAACTGAAACATTAACCTGCAGAGGCGTACTGCGCCCGTTTATTGGATATTATAGAAGTCCGAGTGAGTGCCACTATTTTCCGCCCTATATATATATATATATATATATATAAAAAGGCAATGAGGCTGGCACTCAATTTCTGGTGTTTGTATGTGCCCGGGTGCCCTCCTGAAAACGCCTTGCAGCGAATTATCAATAGCTTGTGGATGGCGGCACTCCAAGGACTTCAAAGTTGCAGTAAGTATAGCTGTAGCTACTCATGGTATGTGTCACCTATACTTACTGCAACTTTGAAATCCTTGGAGTGCCGCCATCCACAAGCTATATATATATATATATATATATATATAAAGAAGAAAATGGAGGGCGCACAGGTGAGTATGATTAAAAGGATCTTTACTCAATAATAGCTCACACACATTTCATTATAAGGTCACCCGCTTAGTTGTAACGAGATGTCTGGCCAACAAGATCCGTGACGTGCTGACCGGAGTTCGGCGGGCGTTCCCGGCTGGAATCCAGCTTGTGCTGTTAAGAGAGACTGTCTGCGGCAGTGGTTATCCGTCAGTGGCGTTTGGTGAGGTGTCTGGTAATCCAGAGGCCAGACATCTCGTTACAACTAAGCGGGTGACCTTATACTGAAATGTATGTGAGCTGTTATTATTGAGTAAAGATCCTTTTAATCATACTCACCTGTGCGCCCTCCATTTTCTTCTTTCTATGTGACTGAGGAGTTACGGTTGGCTCTCGATACCAAATAAACATAGGCAGAGATAAGAACACTATGTGTGCAAATGCTAGGAGCTTAGGAAATAAAATCCCAGAACTCATTGCAATAATGACAAGGGATGACCTAGATATTGTGGCAATTACAGAGTCATGGTGCAATGAAAATCATGACTGGGACAGAGATATACCGGGATATACTTTATTTAGGAAGCGCAGAATACCAAAAAATCGGAGGAGTTTTGGGTGACCATAGAAACAGGGGAGAAGTCGATTATTCGTATTGGCCTGATATACAGGCCACCAGGTCAGGAAGAGGAATAGGACAAGAACCTATTGCAGAACATAACTAAAATGGCATTAAAAGTAGAGGTAATTATCATGGGAGACTTTAATCTTCCTGATGTAAACTGGGAGGTGTCTGTTGCTAGTTCCACTAGAAATCGGGACATTTTAAATTCCCTTCAGGAAGCATCCCTCCACCAATTGGTGAGGGATCCCACTCGGAAAGATGCAATATTAGACTTAATACTTACAAATGGAGACATATCGGACGTAAAAGTGGGTGCAAATCTGGGATCCAGTGATCAACAAGCAGTATGGTTTCAGCATAAAGACTGACTAATCCCATACAAAAACAAATGTGTTGGATTTTAGGAAGGCTGATTTTGTAGGAATGGGAAAATGTGTAAGCGATTCTTTAGCAGACTGGAGGAACTTGGAAGTAGTGTAGGAGAGGTGGGAAACATTAAAAAATGCAATATTAAAGGCAACAGACAGAGACTGTGAGTCTTGTTGAAGGAGACAATGTAATAGCAGATCATCTTAAATATTTTAACTCAGTATTCACTACTGAAAGAGAGGGGAAGGGGCCACAGTTAAGTTGCAGGGATATTCAAGAAAATGAAAAAAGTACATTTACAGAGGAGAAGGTCCTAACAGAACTCTCAAATCTGAAAGTGGAAAAATCTATGGTGCCAAATGGGATGCATCCAAGGATACTAAAAGAACTTAAAGAGGTGCTGGTAGCACCATTGACAGATATAGTCAACCAGTCATTAGCTATAGGAGTAATTCCAGAGGACTGGAAAAGAGTGAACGTAGTCCCACTGCACAAAAGTGGAAGAAATGAAGAGGCAAACAACTACAGACCAGTTAGTCTTACATCAGTAGTAGGGAAATTGATGGAAACACTCTTAAAATAAAGACTTGTAGATTATCTCAAATCCAGCAATTTACAGGATCCCAAACAGCATGGATTCACTGGGGGGAAGATCATGTCAAACAAATCTTATTGACTTTTTTGACTGTGTGACTAAAGTGGTGGATAAAGGTGGAGCCGTGGATATAGCTTATATAGACTTTAGTAAGGCTTTTGACACTGTTCCACATCGCAGACTGCTAAATAAACTTGAAAGTTTGGGATTGGATACTAGGATTATTGAAAGGATAAGATCTTGGTTGCAGGATAGAAAACAGAAAGTTGTGGTAAACGGAGTGCATTCACAAGAGGGAAATGTTACCAGTGGAGTACCACAGGGATCTGTACTTGGACCAGTGCATTTTAATATCTTTATTGGTGACATTGCAAATGGCATTAAAGGGAAAGTATGTCGCTTTGCAGTTGATACAAAGGTATGCAGCAGGGTATTCACACCAGGAGGGGTAAAACAAATGATTGAGGATCTAGGTAGAATAGAGGAATGGTCAAGATTGTGGCAATTACAGTTTAATGCGAAAAAATGCAAAATCATGCACCGGGGTCTCAAAAATCCAAAGGCTAAATATAGCATTAATGGCACTATACTGGAAACTACTGAGGAGGAAAGGGATCTAGGAGTCACTATTTCAGGCGACTTAAAGGCAGGTAAGTAATGTAACAAAGCAATGAGGAAGGCAAGTCAGATGCTTGGCTGCATTGGGAGAGGAATCAGCAGCAGAAAGAAAGAAGTAATAATCCCTATGTATAGGTCATTGGTATGGCCTCATCTAGAATACTGTGTTCAATTCTGGAGGCCATATCTTCAAAAGGATATTAATACATTAGAGACTGTACAAAGAAGGGCAACTAAAATGGTGCATGGCCTACATCACAAAACATACACAGAAAGACTAAAAAAATCTCAATATGTATAGGTTGGAGCAGAGAAGGCAATGTGGGGATATGATAGAAACGTTCAAATATATCAACGGTTTTAACAAGGTCCAGGAGGGAAACATTCTCCAAATGAAGAGAAGCAATAGGACACGAGGACATGCACTGAGACTGGAGAGGGAGAGGTTCAGGGGTAATTTGCGGAAAAATGACTTCACAGAAAGGGTAGTGGACAAGTGGAATAGCCTCCCATAAGAGGTGGTAGAGGCTAAGACAGTAGAGCAATTTAAACATGCATGGGATAGGCATATGAATATCCTTACAAAGAAATAAGGATCAAATAAGGTTTGAGATAAAAATATGGTACAAAAAGGGGACAGACTAGATGGGCCAAGTGGTTCTTATTGGCCGTCAAATTCTATGTTTCTATGTTTAAGTGTCCAACTTTACGATATGCTAAGGAACTTCAACCTTCAAAGACAACTGAGTCTTGGGTATTGGTTAAAGTTTAGTACATGTTCAGATTCAGGGGGATAGGGGATTTGGGGAACTCTTCCCCTACTCTTTAAATACAACTTTATATACAAGTGACCCTTTGGCCGCCACACCATACAGTATTTCCTCACATTTCTTTGGAAAAATGTTGCCAGTGCCATATTTCCATAGCATTTGGAACATATATTTGTAGGCATCATAACTTTTGTATCAAAATTAATTTCTTTTTCATCCACTAGGGGTCACTGGAGTACTCTTGGGATATGGACGGCGTAGCAGAAACAAAGGCACTGAATATTTAAATTTAGAACTCTCCACCCCTCCATATCCCAGAGTACCTCAGTGTACGACCTCAGTGTTTTTTCTGTGCTCAAAGCACTAACATCGGCTTGTGGGATTCCCACACTTGGTGGAAGATTTTAATAATTTTTCATTTTTACTTTTTAATTTTTTTTTCAATAGCACATCCCTTCCCAGTTTCAAGAAAAACATGGGTCCGGGATAGTGCCGCTGCGCGGACAGCGCATGGCGTGTCGGTCCTCACAAAGAGCACCCTCACAGCCACAGGTCTACTGGCCTGCAACAGCTGGACGGAACTTACATAAAGAAGCCCCGTCACAGCCATGAAACAGTGATCAGAGAGCTGGACGGAGCTTACAGAAAGAAGCCCCGTCACAGCCATGAAAAAGAATCAAGCAGCTGGTGAAGAACAAGCAGCTGGACGGAGCTTACACATAGAAGCCCCGTCGCAGCTATCACCAGAAGACGTTAGCCTCCTACATAAGGTATGCTGGGGAAAACGGGGCGGTCAGCGCAGGCGGCCGCCCCGCTGTGTGGGGTCCGTTAGATGCCGTTCACCAGCCGCCCCGTCCAGCGCTCCGGCGGCCGCTTCGTTCTCCAGACCTAGGCGCCAGGCGCGCCGTCAGCACTGTATAGCAAGTACAGCGCCCAGAGGGGAGACCCGCTGCAGCTTGGCTAGCAACAGCGGCCGGTAACGTCCTCCAATACTTTGCAGAGTACAGAGAGAGGGAGGGATGGAGACCCGCCGCACAGGCAACAGCAGTGCTCTCACAGACCCGGTAGTAACGCCGCGCTCCGGCCAGCCGATTTCTGCTGCTCGGGGCTATGGTCCTTCGCCTCTCTGTAATAAGCTTCTCAGCTCCCCGCTGACACAGCGCTATAGGGAGTACAGGGAAGGAGGAGGGAGTGGGGGACCTGGCAGAACTGCGTGGCTGCAGCTGCCAGAGGCTACAAGTGTAATAGGCTGTTGAGCCTATATATATATATATATATATTTATCTATAAGAAGTTATTAATATTAAAGGCAGAGCTTATATTAAATATCACCTGCCTGTGTTGGTATTGTAGCCTGCATGTGATTATCAACTGGCTGTGATTATCAGTGTATACTGTGGGGCAGCAAGTATTGTAATTTCTCCTATGAGTTACAATGTAAGAATGGCATGGGGGCCATTTTTAATCATGTTTCCTGTTTATGCCATAATTCCAGAACATTCCTACACTACATCTCTTCGCCACCGGAGGCGCAGGGGTGTTAGTGGGAAATTTGGTTCAGGTTTCACATAGGGCCATGTAAACTGTATTTAGCCATATTAGCCATAAATATAAATATATATATATATATATATATATATATTTATATATATATATATTACGCACTTTAAGTAAACATTTTACTAATTAGTGCAAGTGTCTGTTTTTGGCTATTATGGGTCTGTCTGTATAAGGAGTAAGCCTCCAACACAGACTAAATATAAGGTTTACTATAATGTCAGAAACACAAATTCTGTTGGTTTGTACGTTTCCACTACGGAGCTGGGTCAGTCCCAGATCCTATGTTAAGCATAACTCCGCTCGACAGGAGCGGTAAGATCGGAAACACCCCCTAGAGGGGATAAAGCACTCACACGCTTGTAAGGGCTCTACCCTCTCCTGAGATGGCCGCCCTTAAGGACTCGGAAGTCACTCCGCCAGCTCTAACAAAGGAGTCTCAGTATTTCCAAAGGTCCAATTTTCCCTTTGGGTACCAAGGTGTTAATTTAACTGGTCTTATAATTTAATCTGACAATTATATGTCAATTCTCACAACGAGTGAGAAGGGTACATTAGACCAGCAGTCAGATAGTACGGGATTTTGACAACCATACATTGCTAATAACCAGTAAGTCAGTGTCTCAATTTTTACAGAGCCTAAGTAGATTTCAACATCGAATCTGTCGATTTTCTTAAACAACAGATTTTCAATGAGTTATTATTTACAATATCTGACTAACATTTAACCCTATTTACCCGTTTCCACATCTACGTGGGACAATCCGTCATTGGTGAATTCGTCTGTGACAAACGTTATAAACATTTGGATTACTAGACGCTCTATGTATGCAATCAATGACGATCACTGTTAATAAAAAGCTGCAGAGTATCTCTGTAAAGCTTCTGCTGACACCTGTTACCTCAATTCTAGCTTTTCATCGTCGCTAGTTTCACCAAAACAAGGCCAGAAGTGGGTTGGTCCTAAATTTGATATTCAGGCCTCCGGTATCAAAACTAAAATACTTTGGCCCGAGGTTTAATCACTTTAGTCTTCAGTCTTTTCAAGGCTGTGGTACAAAAACAGTCACGACTGGTAACACCAGGGTGCTAAAAGTCAACAAGTGACTTAACGGCCTCTCAGGCCATCTAGAATTTCCAATTGTGGAAGCGCGCCTTTACACGTGACTTTTGCCGGGTTTCCAAACATCCACTTATGGATGTATCCGCTATTTACAGTTTAAAATACTGCCTCTGTCGGACGAAACTAGGCGTTTTGGCAGGTGGCCATTCAGTCTCTGCTGGTGTCAGCTGTTTTTTATTTCCAGACTTAGTAAACCAACAGAGTCAGGGTTATTTATTCCCCTCTGTTTGGCGTAACGAAACCAGAGGGCTCCGTCGCAGTCTCAATCAGCAAGTCACTTACTGCAGTTTGAAAATGGAATTTCTGCAGGTTAGTATTTGCATATTTGAAGCCACAAAATTGCATAATTGCGCTTGATCTTCAATACCCATTCCGGTTTGGTCACCGCATCACAGGTTCTAGCGTTTGCAAAACGCCACAACTATTAACCATTTCATCTACCGTTTGGCTTCTTGTTAACGCCTCGGGTATTTACAAAGTGATGTTGGTGATGATAGCTCATCTCAGAGCCCTGCCAGTGACAATCGTTCCATACTTACACGATTTGCTCATAAGAACTCTGTCTCAACAGAGGTTTTTCTTACTGGCGCTACTAACGTACATGGTGGCAGGTCAAGTTCAAAAAAGCAATCGCATCTAATTCCGTCTGAACGACTTCAATTCCTAGGTATGATTATAAATACGGTAAATCAAATTTACCTACTACACCAGCAAGAACAAATATACCAGCTAGTACAATTAGTGCAAAAGCCACGCACACTAGCGGTACATTGGTGTATTCGCCTATTAGGAACAATAATGTGTTTTCAAAGCGCTTTAGTTCGCTGGGCTTCTCTCGCGTTTCCCACAGGGGGGCGAGGGTGTATATACTCTGGACGAGAGTCTCAGAGGTTGAGGAGTTGTAGTTAAAAGTCAGCGACAGGGGTTCTAAAACGGATCACGACAGATTGCTGTCTATAAATGTCCTGGAACTCCGTGTAATTTACAATGCACTACATGCTTCGCTTTCAGTCTGTCCAAGTACAGTCAGACGACGCAACGGGAGTTGCATATACAGCAGGGAGGACCAAGAAGCCGCATGGCAATGCGGCAGGTAGCTTGAATCCTCAATTGCCCAGAACACCATTAGGTGATGTTGTCGACAGGGTTCATTCCGGAAGTGGATATCTGTTAGACAGATGATCTCACCCGTCGGGATTTATATCCTGAAAACTGGGCATTAAATCCAGAGGTGTTTCATATGTGAGTCCACAAAAGGGGTTATCCTCAGGTATACATGATGGCATCTCGCCACAATTACAAACGCTCAGTATGTGTACAGAACGACAGATCACAAGGGCAGTGGCGGTGGAGTTTCTCACTTTCGTGTGGTCATTCAGCATCATGTATCTGGCTCCACCAGTTTCCGCTGCTCTCTCCGTTGCTACAACGGATCATAAGACAGTTCGTCACAGTCATACTGGTAATATCTTATGGGTTTCGGAGAGCTTGCTTCTCGAATCTCCAAGGAATACTTGCACACGATCTTGGCCCGCTCATAATACGTCCAACCTGTTACAACAGGGACCGTTCTTTTACCCCTAATTACCTATGTACCTATTACCTATGTACCGCGGCTGCGGTTGACGGGGTGGGGGGTTCAGACCGCCCTCTTAAGAAAAGAAATAGGGCATTACGGTATCGGTTATACCAACCATGTTACGAGCTAGTAAGCCGCTTACGGCAGCTCATTATTACAAAATTTGGTGTGCCTATATAGGTGGTAAAGCTCGGAAGTTTCCGACATCATCTTTCAAGTTACCCGTATTCTGTTATTTTACAAACGGGGTGGGATGGAGAACTGCGTTTATCTGCACTGAGGGTGCAGGTATCTGTGTGGTCAACTTATTTTCAAAGACGTTTGACTCTATTGCGTCGGTACACACCTTTCTACAAGGTGTCATCAAAGGGCAGCCTCCATTTATCCCACCTACAGCGCCAGGCGACTTGAGGTTGGGTTCAGATTTCTTACAGTTTTCATATTTTGAACCCTTACAACAAATGGGGATTAAGTTTCTCACTTGGAAAACATTTTTCTTCTAGCCTTAGCTTCGGCAAGGGTTTTGTTTTCATATTTGGGTGCCTTGTATTCCAAGCCACCGTATTTGAGTTTTCTCATGACAAAGCAGAACTTCGGACCAATTCCGTTTTCTTATTCTTCACATCAATACACCAATAGTGGTTCCTGTGTTGACAGCACATTCTAGAATTCTGAATGTGGTACACGCATTACGCGTCTATATGTTCCGAACGTCTACAGTACGTAATACGGATACGTTGTTTGTTCTCTATGATGCTGCCAACTGGGGTTAGCCAGTTTCTCAGCAGACATTATCCAGTTGGATAACAATGACTACAAGTCAGGCTTACTTTAAGGCTAAGTTACAGTCGCCTACGTCAGTAATAGCTCATCCCACAGGTTCTGTGAGAATGTCAGGACCAACTGGTCGTGGAGCGTCTACGACGCGGCTACATAGCCTTCAGTGCACACGTTTGTGCACGTTTACACGTTATGAAATGGTTGCGGCATCAGCATCTAGCTTTGGCCGCCTACTGTTACAAGGGCCAAACAGCTCTCCCGCCCACGAGGGAAGCTTTGGTACGTCCCAAGAGTACTCCAGTGACCCCTAGTGGATGAAAAAGAAAATAGGATTTTGGTACTTACCAGGTAAATCCTTTTCTTTGAATCCATAGGGGGCACTGGACGCCCACCCAGAGCAGTTTTACCTGGGTTGTTTTAAGCTCAGAGGAGCTTATGGTAACACATTTTACCTGTATTGTATTAAGCTCAGAGGAGCTTATGGTAACATATTTTCACCGATTGGTTCAAATTATAAAGGTCTATCGGTTATGCTGTCAACTGTTTAGTTGACATTAAAGTTATGGGTCAACTTTGTTGTTGTCCGTTATGTTATAGGAATTCTCCATTGTCAACCTCTCTATAGTAGTTCGCTCAGTAAAAACACTGAGGTCGTACACTGAGGTACTCTGGGATATGGAGGGGTGGAGAGTTCTAAATTTAAATATTCAGTGCCTTTGTTTCTGCTACGCCGTCCATATCCCAAGAGTACTCCAGTGCCCCCTATGGATTCAAAGAAAAGGATTTACCTGGTAAGTACCAAAATCCTATTTTTAGCATCTAAATTGTGGCCACATTTGAACTTATACTCAAAACATAAGTTATTTAACCAATCTCCCAATAAACACCACAGCTACAATGTAATAGTCACCACAGCTGCAAATCACTACATAGATGCTACATCAAAATAACAATACAAATAAGTTCTGAGTTCACAAGTTAATGCAAATGCACAGGAAAAAAATGCCAAAAAAACTAGAGGTACCTCTTCCCCATCCCCAAACACTCCTATACCTAATATGCCCATGATATTCACATCAGGTCTTGAGGACAGGAGCCACCAATCAGCTTGGAAGGCCCTGATTGGCTGTCTCCTATCTTAAAGATAGGACACAGCTTCTGAATTGCTGACAAGCTATTAACTAACTGCACAGCCTATATTTAACCATATTATGTCCCGTCTAATGAACAAAGGGTAGGAAGCCCATTTTTTTTTAACTCGCTCTAATCACTGTAAGGGGGTAATTCAGACCTGATCGCTGTTGTGCGAATTTGCAAGGCAGACAATTATAGAACGACTGTGCATACGTACGGATCATAATGCTTATGAGCAAGGCCAAGCTGCTAAATATATTAGCGTCTTTTTTGATCGCTAGGCGAACGCAGGTTGATTGACAGGAAGCAGATGTTTGGGGGCGGTAACTGGCCGTTTTCTGGGAGTGTCAGGAAAAACGCAGGCATTCCTAAATGTTTTTAGGAAGGATGTGTGACGTCTGCTCCGGTCCGATCAGCCTGTGTCTTTCGCACTTAGGAGTAAGTCCAGGGCTACGCACAGACAGCACAGATTGGAAAAAAACATTAGATCGTGAGTGAGCTGTGAATGGATTTGCAGCTGACCGACGTTTGCAGAGATTTTTGCAGGGAGTACGTAAACTTGCACGGGGCAGAATCTCACTCTGTGTGGGCAGCAACTATCCGATTACAAACCTCCGCAAATTCGCCGAGGAGCGATCAGGTCTGAATGAGGCCAGAAATTCCCAATCTATTACATTCTGCCTTACATTTAAAAAATGTGCTTCTTTATGTGCTATTTTGTAGACCACCATTTGACATATTGCACCATTTGTATACATCCCAGATCACAAAAGCAATCATTCAAATCTAATGGCGGGCAGCTGTTTAGGAAAAAATGGAGCCTGATGTGGTGTTTTTAATATGATAAATGGTATGGTCTGAAAGACACAGCTTATGTTCCAGGTTAGCAAAAATGCACTTTTGTATATTCCCTATATTTTATTTATAAAGCACAGTATTCTCTTTGTATGAATATTACCTGTGTATGTCCTCCATGTTCCTGTTACATTTTATTGCTCAATTTAGTCGGTGAGGGGAATCTGACTCACTGCTATATAGCAATAAACTGCTACTTGTTTGGAAAGCCTGGTAAAGTTTAGAAATGTTTTGTACAGATGAAAGCTGATGAGACAGAAATTACCAAACCCCATCCACCACACAGAGGTTTATGTTTCATAAATAACACTGGAATTGTAAGTTTCTGCTAGATAAGCATCTTCACGTCGTTAAATATACTGTAATTTGTCCCCAAAAACATAAAACAGAAGACTCACAAAATGTGCAGAAAAGCATACATACATATTGTGACACACAAACCCTTTCAGATACTCATTTTAAGGGTGGGAATGTCCTAGTATCTCTGATTCAGAGCTAAGCACACATGGACAGCTAATGGGTATATCACAGAAATGTGTATTGCTTTATCTGCAACCAGCTGCTGTTTGCAGTATATGATGGGACCCTGCATTCTTATCTAACATAGTGCAGATCTATATTTGTCCTGAGACACAGGACAAGTTGTACACATTGCAAAGGCAAACAAGCTCAAACCCAAAACGCACTTCGAGAATATTGGGGGTAATTCTGAGTTGATCGCAGCAGGATTTTTGTTAGCAGTTGGGCAAAACCATGTGCACTGCAGGAAAGGCAGATATAACATGTGCAGGGAGAGTTAGATTTGGTTGTGGTGAGTTCAATCTGCAATCTAAATTGCAGTGTAAAAATAAAGCAGCCAGTATTACCCTGCACAGAAATAAAATAACCCACCCAAATCTAACTCTCTCTGCAAATGTTATATCTGCCCCCCCTGCAGTTGCCCAACTGCTATAAAATTTCCTGCTGCGATCAACTTGGAATTACCCTCATAGTACGTATTTAGAGATAGTTTGTTATTGTCAACTTCATGTTGTCATACATTACTACTAATTAGGAACCTATTTATCAAGTCAGTTTTTCATAAAATGATGCAGAAACTACAGCTTCTGCAAAATATTAGTTATCATCGTTACATAATAGCTTAATTTATGTAGGATATTGCAAAGAAATCTTCTGCAGAAGACTCAGATTACAGTTCCCATTGATAATAATAGGGACTGCGATCTGCAGCGCTAAAGAGCCTTCTACAGGTAATTTCTGTGGGCAATCTATAAACACAGCCATATGCGCCGATATATCAGAAGATATATCGGCTGTGCTGCACAGCCGACGTGTTATATCTGTGAAAGACATCATTCACAGACATATTGGAGGTACACACACCTGCCGATGGGCTCATGATAAATAACAGACTTTTGATAGAATGTCTGATATATATTGCCAGTGTGTACCCAGCTTAAAACAAAAGATAGCCATGGTGAATACTGTAGATTGGTTCTAAAAATATATTGCTGCTAGTATCATCCAAAGACTTATAAAAAACAATTTACTCAAACATAAACTTACAATATGTACTCATTACTCACGAACATTACACCAAACTGAAAAACAAATACAACCCTGGTGATTACTCCTGACCTTCAATGGAGGCTAAAGTCACATACTGTAGTTGTTTAGGCTGAGAAAGACATGCTGTACAACAGTATGCTCACAAGTTCAAAAGCGCTGCTGTAGATGGAAGTAAACAGTGTCTTACATTGTTGCTGTAGACCATTGCCCATTGTACCATCAGAACACTGTGCGGTGAGCCAACTAGGTCTATCTCATCATCACCCATGAACAGTCAAGTACAAAAGTACAATGCATATAGGGGGTCATACCGAGTTGATCGCTCGCTAGCAGTTTTTAGCAGCCGTGCAAATGCATAGTCGCCGCCCACGGTAGAGTGTATTTGCAGGAGTGCGAACGCCTGTGCAGCAGAGCGCCTGCAAACACATTTTGTGCAAAACAAGACCAGTCCTGTAGTTAATTATCCTGTGCGATGATTGCTGCGACGAGTGACACGGTAATGACGTCAAATACCCGCCCAGCAAACGCCCGGCCACGCCTGTGTTTTCCCAAACACTCCCAGAAAATGGTCAGTTGTCACCCAGGAATGCCCTCATCCTGTCAATCTTCTTGCGATCGGCTGTGCGACTGAAAGCTTCGCTAGAACCTGTGCAAAACCACAATGCTCATATTAGCCGTTTTTTTCACTGATTGCTGTGCAGCGAACAACGGCAGCTAGCGATCAACTTGGAATGAACCTCATAATACAGTTTTGTCACGTCATATGTTAATTTTGCTTAAATGCACTCACCTTTACAAGAAAAGCAGGGATCCCCAGACCAAGATGATGGCATCTGCTAAAAATATAGTATGTTGCATTTGATGGGAACAGTTGGATGATTTGTAAGCTTACATGCTGTGGGTGGACTACTGTAGGTAAATAATAATTATTATTATTATTATCCTTTATTTATATGGCGCCACAAGGGTTCCGCAGCGCCCAATTACAGAGTACAAATGCACATAAAAAATAGGAAAACAGTGACTTACAGTTGAATACAATATAGGACAAGTACTGGGCAACTAAGCATAACTACATCAGTAAACATAGAGATAAGTTCCAGGTGGTCAAAAAACTGTTGGATCTGGGCAGTTGAGGATTATTAAAGTAAGAAACGTATAAGCACATGAGGGAAGAGGGCCCTACTCGTGAGAGCTTACATTCTAAGGGGAGGGGTAGACAGACAGGGATGACACAGATGGGGTACATAGAGAGCGTAGAACAGAGGGTTATGTTGAGATTTGGCTGGGTTTGGTAAAGAAATGGGTCTTAAGAGCCCGTTTGAAGTTTTGTAGAGAGGTGGAGAGTCTGAGGGGGAGAGGTAAAGAATTCCAGAGAAAGGGAGCAGCACGTGAAAAATCTTGGAGATAGGAGTGGGAGGAAGTAATCAGAAGACAGGAGAGTCGGCGTGCATTAGCAGAGCGAAGAGGACGGGTGGGAGAGTAAAGGGAGATAAGGTCAGAAATGTAGATGGGAGAGGAGTGGGTGAGGGCTTTGTAAGTGAGTGTGAGAAGTTTGAATTGGATTCTGAAAGGGAAGGGAAGCCAGTGGAGGGCCTGTAGGAGAGGGGAGGTAGACGTAGTGCGTTTGGTGAGGAAGATGAGCCGGGCAGCAGCATTGAGGATAGATTGGAGTGGAGAGAGGTGATTGTCAGGGAGGCCAGTTAAGAGGAGATTACAGTAGTCCAGTCTGGAAATAATCAGTGAGTGAATAATGATCTTAGTGGCATCCTGTGTGAGAAAAGGTCTGATTCTAGAAATGTTTTTGAGATGAAAATGACAGGTTTGTGAGAGGTGCTGAATGTGTGGTTTGAAGGAGAGGGAGGAGTCAAGGATTACGCCAAGACAGCGTACTTGGGGGCTAGGGGAGATAGTCATGCCATCAATGGATAATGAGATTGTGGGAGGTGAGGCTGTGTATCTAATGTATATGTATCTGCTTATGCACGCACAACAATTATATTACCTCGCTCACTTATTGCTATTGTTTTAC
This sequence comes from Pseudophryne corroboree, assembly GCF_028390025.1. Lineage (NCBI taxonomy): Eukaryota > Metazoa > Chordata > Amphibia > Anura > Myobatrachidae > Pseudophryne > Pseudophryne corroboree. Next base: position 197,177,072 of record NC_086451.1, read on the forward strand.
ACTTCCCAACCTCCTTTTTGCAGAGGTCACCACTTCACTCTTCCTATTTTCCCTCTGCAAATGATTTATTAGTTAATTAAAACAATGACATTTCTTCATGAGACAAGGTTCTGTAAATGAAAAGTGCTGGTAATCAAGAGCTATCCTTTAAACACCATCCTCATGCTTGTCTATCCCTGGCTACACTTTTCACACCCCACGAAAGTTTGTCTGCAACTGTCTGTGATCTGTCTTCAATGCAAAATCCCCTCGGTTAATTAGCTGAACTTCTGATTGCACACCTCCCCCTTTGCCAACTGATATAGGGGATCATTCCGACCCGTTCGCACGCTGTGGTTTAGCACAGCGGTAAAAACGGGTCAGAACTGTGCATGTGCGGTGGCCGCATTGCCCAGGCGTGTCATTGCCCGACGATGGCCTTCACCAGGCAGCGACGCTGCATATGAAGAAAGCGGTCGCAGCGGCGAACGCAAGAAGATTGACAGGAGGAAGGCGTTCTGGGGCGTCAACTCACCATTTTACGGGCTTGGAGATCCGAAAACAGGCGTGTCCAGGCGTTTGGAGGTCAGATGTCTGACGTCAATTACGGGACCTTCATCGCTGGATCCATCGCAGGGGGTAAGTAACTGCAGGGCTAGTCTTGTTTTACACAAAACTTTTTTCACATAGCAGGGCTGCACAAGCGATCGCAGCCCTGCTATGCTAAAATACACTCCCCCATAGGCGGCGTCTAGTTGATCGTACGATCAACTCGGAATGACCTCCATAGTGTGTAGTATTTAAGAGCAATATTATCATGGCCTGCAGTCAGGACTTGGCCTGCTTGCATTTGTGAAGTATGACAGTGTTGCAAGTAGATGTATTTTCTTAGTGGTACTGAATGACGAAAAATGGGCATGGTCATGTGTTGTGAGGGGGTGTGGGCACATGCTGCTAGTGGGAGTGGCTACATGACACTAGCGGCGAGGCCACCGACAGCCCGTTTTTGGGGGGAATCTTAAGGCAATGCTAAAAATATATAGTAATGCCTCCATTATAATAGATAGTGATACCTCCAGTATAATAGAAATATATAGTAATGCCCCCAATTTAATAACAATATATAGTAATGCCTCCTTTCTTCACAGGTAAAAACACAATCTTCATGCTTGTATATCTGAGTCTATCATCTCTCTCTGGCTACACTTTTCATACCCCGAGAAAGTTTGTCTGCAAATGTCTGTGATCTGTCTTCAATGCAAAATCCCCTCTGTTAATTAGCTGAACTTCTGATTGCACACCTCCCCCTTTGCCAACTGATATTGGGGGTAGTTCAGACCTGATCACTCACTAGCGTTTTTTTGCAGCGCTGCGATCAGGTCAGAACTGCACATGCACCGCAATGTGCAGGTGCGTCGTACAGGTACAAAGTGGATCATTGCTGTGTGATGGGTTTTATGTAGAATCCATTCGCACAGCCATTTTGGGGGGTTTTACCGCATTTTCAAATGTACTAAGACCCGGCTGCCGTTTTTTTGCCGCCCAGGGTATCGCCATCTCTGGATGGCGATACCCTATAGAAGCATATGGGCTTCTTATCGCCGGCCGCCGCCTCCACCGACCCCCGCTACAGATGCCTACCCCCCTCCTCCTCGGCATACCTTCCTCCAGGCAGCCTGGACCCGGAAGATAAGCTCCTCCTCCCCTTTAGCAACGCAGTTGAAGGTCCTTCCAGGTGCAGGGGATAGGAGGAGGCACTGGGGACAGCCTGCTGCCTTGTTCCCGGCAGCTGAGGAGAAGGAGAGCCCAGGGAGGTGACGGAGACCTTACAGGTATCGCGGGGTGCCTCTGTCACCGCATTGCGATGTTGATCGCATATATTAGTACTAATGATGAGCGGGTTCGGTTCCTCAGAAACCGAACCCCCCCGAACTTCACCCATTTTACACGGGTCCGAGGCATACTCGGATTCTCCCGTATGGCTCGGTTAACCCGAGCGCGCCCGAACGTCATCATCCCGCTGTCGGATTCTCGCGAGAATCGGATTCTATATAAGCAGCCGCGCGTCGCCGCCATTTTCACTCGTGCATTGGAAATGTTAGGGAGAGGACGTGGCTGGCATCCTCTCCATTTATTAATAATATTTGTGTTTTTTGCTTAATTGTGGGGACTGGAGAGCAGCTGTATTATATAGGAGGAGTACAGTGCAGAGTTTTGCTGACAGTGACCACCAGTATACGTTGTCTGCCTGAAAAACACTCCATATCTGTGCTCAGTGTGCTGCATATATCTGTGCTCACACTGCTTAATTGTGGGGACTGGGGAGCAGCTGTATTATATAGGAGGAGTACAGTGCAGAGTTTTGCTGACAGTGACCACCAGTATACGTTGTCTGCCTAAAAAACACTCCATATCTGTGCTCAGTGTGCTGCATATATCTGTGCTCACACTGCTTAATTGTGGGGACTGGGGAGCAGCTGTATTATATAGGAGGAGTACAGTGCAGAGTTTTGCTGACAGTGACCACCAGTATACGTTGTCTGCCTGAAAAACACTCCATATCTGTGCTCAGTGTGCTGCATATATCTGTGCTCACACTGCTTTATTGTGGGCACTGGGGAACACCAGTATATTATATAGGAGGAGTACAGTGCAGAGTTTTGCTGACCAGTGACCACCAGCAGGGGCGGATTGGCCATAGGGCTCACCAGGAAGATCCCCGGTAGGCCAACGTGTCTGTGGGGCCAGTATTGCTGTTTCGTGTGTAGTAATGTGTTCCACCCCACACACACGACAGGCAGCCCAGTGCACTCAGTACACTGCATTGCCCACATTCATTTTGTTATTCCATCTCTGCAGTAAAGCAACTCTGCCATCCAGTGATGCTGCAATGGCTACATGATATGTATACCGCTTGTGCTGCCCATGTTGGGCCGCTTCTATAAAATTTTACAGGGCCACTTTTAGTTCCCAATCCACTACTGGTCTCAAACACAACTGCAGCAAAAGACGCAAGGAAGGCCACAATTGCACACAATCAGGTCCAATGAGAAGGTATCCTGCCCCCCTCAACAGACCCCACCCCCTCATCAGACCACACCCCCATTAGGGCTGCTTCCATAAATTTCCGGGGCTGGTTTTCCATCCCAATCCGCCCCACACCACCAGTATACGTTGTCTGCCTGAAAAACACTCCATATCTGTGCTCAGTGTGCTGCATATATCTGTGCTCACACTGCTTAATTGTGGGGACTGGGGAGCAGCTGTATTATATAGGAGGAGTATAGTGCAGAGTTTTGCTGACAGTGACAACCAGTATACGTTGTCTGCCTGAAAAACACTCCATATCTGTGCTCAGTGTGCTGCATATATCTGTGCTCACACTGCTTTATTGTGGGCACTGGGGACCACCAGTATATTATATAGGAGGAGTACAGTGCAGAGTTTTGCTGACAGTGACCACTAGTATATATAGCTGTACGATACGGAAGGCCACTGATCTACCTATCTCTGTGTCGTCAAGTATACTATCCATCCATACCTGTGGTGCATTTCAGTTGTGCACAGTATATATAGTAGTAGGCCATTGCTATTGATACTGGCATATAATTCCACACATTAAAAAATGGAGAGAAAAAAATGTGGAGGTTAAAATAGGGAAAGATCAAGATCCACTTCCACCTCGTGCTGAAGCTGCTGCCACTAGTCATGGCCGAGATGATGAAATGCCATCAACGTCGTCTGCCAAGGCCGATGCCCAATGTCATAGTAGAGAGCATGTAAAATCCAAAAAACAAAAGTTCAGTAAAATGACCCAAAAATCAAAATTAAAAGCGTCTGATGAGAAGCGTAAACTTGCCAATATGCCATTTACGACACGGAGTGGCAAGGAACGGCTGAGGCCCTGGCCTATGTTCATGGCTAGTGGTTCAGATTCACATGAGGATGGAAGCACTCATCCTCTCGCTAGAAAAATGAAAATACTTAAGCTGACAAAAGCACAGCAAAGAACTGTGCGTTCTTCTAAATCACAAATACCCAAGGAGAGTCCAATTGTGTCGGTTGCGATGCCTGACCTTCCCAACACTGGACGGGAAGAGCTTGCGCCTTCCACCATTTGCACGCCCCCTGCAAGTGCTGGAAGGAGAACCCGCAGTCCAGTTCCTGATAGTCAAATTGAAGATGACACTGTTGAAGTACACCAGGATGAGGATATGAGTGTTGCTGGCGCTGGGGAGGAAATTGACAATGAGGATTCTGATGGTGAGGTGGTTTGTTTAAGTCAGGCACCCGGGGAGACACCTGTTGTCCATGGGACGAATATGGCCATTGACATGCCTGGTCAAAATACAAAAAAAAATCACCTCTTCGGTGTGGAATTATTTTAACACAAATGCGGACAACAGGTGTCAAGCCATGTGTTGCCTTTGTCAAGCTGTAATAAGTAGGGGTAAGGACGTTAACCACCTAGGAACATCCTCCCTTATACGTCACGTGGTCCGCATTCATCAGAAGTCAGTGACAAGTTCAAAAACTTTGCATGACAGCGGAAGCAGTCCACTGACCACTAAATCCCTTCCTCTTGTAACCAAGCTCCTGCAAACCACACAACCAACTCCCTCAGTGTCAATTTCCACCTTACACAGGAAAGCCAATAGTCCTGCAGGCCATGTCACTGGCAAGTCTGACGAGTCCTCTCCTGCCTGGGATTCCTCCGATGTATCCTTGAGTGTAACGCCTACTGTTGCTGGCACTGCTGTTGTTGCTGCTGGGAGTCGATCGTCATCCCAGAGGGGAAGTTGGAAGACCACTTGTACTACTTCCAGTAAGCAATTGACTGTCCATCAGTCCTTTGCGAGGAAGATGAAATATCACAGCAGTCATCCTGCTGCAAAGCGGATAACTCAGGTCTTGTCAGCCTAGGTGGTGAGAATTGTGGTTCCGGTATTCACCGTTAATTCAGAGGCAACTAGAGACTTGATTGAGGTACTGTGTCCCCGGTACCAAATACCATCTAGGTTACATTTCTCTAGGCAGGCAATACCGAAAATGTACACAGACCTCAGAAAAAGAGTCACCAGTGTCCTAAAAAATGCAGTTGTACCCAATGTCCACTTAACCACGGACATGTGGACAAGTGGAGCAGGGCAGACTCAGGACTATATGACTGTGACAGCCCACTGGGTAGATGTATTGCCTCCCGCAGCAAGAACAGCAGCGGCGGCAGCAGTAGCAGCATCTTGCAAACGCCAACTCGTTCCTAGGCAGGCTACGCTTTGTATCACCGCTTTCCATAAGAGGCACACAGCTGACAACCTCTTACGGAAACTGAGGAACATCATCGCAGAATGGCTTACCCCAATTGGACTCTCCTGGGGATTTGTGACATCGGACAACGCCACCAATATTGCGCGTGCATTACATCTGGGCAAATTCCAGCACGTCCCATGTTTTGCACATACATTGAATTTGGTGGTGCAGAATTATTTAAAAATCGACAGGGGCATGCAAAAGATGCTGTCGGTGGCCCGAAGAATTGTGGGCCACTTTCGGCATTCAGCAACCGCGTGCCGAAGACTGGAGCACCACCAAACACTCCTGAACCTGCCCTGCCATCATCTGAAGCAAGAGGTGGTAACGAGGTGGAATTCAACCCTCTATATCAGTGTTTTTCAACCGCTGTGCCGCGGCACACTAGTGTGCCGTGTGCGGTTGTCAGATGTGCCGCCGCTGCCTGCCCGCCACAGATGCCTGCTCTCTTCCACGGTGCACTGCAATCTTCCGCTTCACGGCCCGTTACCTATGGTGACGCAGTGTGACTCATAGATCGCGCCCATCATGCCAGCTCGTTTGTTAACATGCGTGCTCTCCTGTCCACCTACCCAGCCACCGGCTCTCCTGCCCGCCTACCCAGCCGCCAGCTCTTCTGCCCACCTACCTAGCCACCGGCTCTCCTGTCCACCTACCCGGCCGCTCTCCTGCCCGCCTACCCGGCTGCCAGCTCTCCTGCTCCATGTTCTCAGTGCTGAGCGAGATACCTGAGGTTGGAGCCAATGTATTTTGTTTATTTATTTGATTGCTGTTGGGCCAGTTTGTGGAGTTACTGGGGGCAAGGGGGTCACAATGTTTGGCATTACTCTGGGGGACAGTGTGAATGTTATTACTGGGGGGGGTCACAATGTTTGGCATTACTCTCGGGGACAGTGTGTGGTGGAATTACTGGTGGTGGAGGGGGGGGCACACAATGTGTGGCATTACTATGGCGAAAGAAGTGTTGGAATTGTTTTGGGGTGGACACAATGTGTGACATTACTGTTGGTGTCTGTGGTGGAATTACCATTTCTATGTTTTATTACAGTGGGGGCCAATGTGTTTTTTTATTGCAGGGGCCAATATGTCTGTTTTATAACTATGGGCGATATTATACAGTATATCAGTTGATTAAAAAAAACTGACTGTATGCCTTGGCAATTTTAAAATCTTGTTTAGTGTGCCACAAGTTTAAAAAGGTTGAAAATCACTGGTCTATATGCTTCAGAGGATGGAGGAGCAGCAAAAGGCCATTCAAGCCTATACATCTGCCCACGATATAGGCAAAGGAGGGGGAATGCACCTGACTCAAGCGCAGTGGAGAATGATTTCAAAGTTGTGCAAGGTTCTGCAACCCTTTGAACTTGCCACACGTGAAGTCAGTTCAGACACTGCCAGCCTGAGTCAGGTCATTCCCCTCATCAGGCTTTTGCAGAAGAAGCTGGAGACATTGAAGGAGGAGCTAAAACAGAGCGATTCCGCTAGGCATGTGGGACTTGTGGATGGAGCCCTTAATTCGCTTAACCAGGATTCACGGGTGGTCAATCTGTTGAAATCAGAGCACTACATTTTGGCCACCGTGCTCGATCCTAGATTTAAAACCTACGTTGTATCTCTCTTTCCGGCAGACACAAGTCTGCAGAGGTTCAAAGACCTGCTGGTGAGAAAATTGTCAAGTCAAGCGGAACGTGACCCGTCTGTAATGGACGCAGCCCCAGCTGGCTCTTGAGGAGTACTTTTTGTCAGCCTGTTTCTGGATTCAGTGCGTTAGTGTAAAGAGACATGACAGAACTTGGTTATCACCTATACAGCATGCTGCCTGGATTCCCAATAGAACTGGACATCACATATTATTGTGAAACATTATCCCTCTGTTATATGTGTTTGTGTTTATCAGGGAATAATATGTCTAGCCTGATGTTTTGTACAGAATGCATATGAAGATGTATATATATGAATGTACTGGTTATTGTATTATAGTTTGTAAAATAATGTTTCCCCCCCCCCATGTGACTGCTTTGATAACCTGTTTGTTTGCTGTTGGAGATACAGCCAGTCTCAGATGTCAGTCCATACACCCCCCTCATTCTTCCCCACACAATGGATTCCAGGCTACACAATCAGATTAATTAAGGTTCATTTAGTTAACATCAATTGTGTGCTAGAGGACATGCCTGGACATGTTAAAGTAGGTCTATCTGAAAGTGTTCTGTAGTCAGCCCCTTTAATGTAACCCACCCAATACAGAGCCAGAAGGTGTCGCCTTATGGTAGGACAGACAAAGGTTTGAGGCTAACAGAGGCTATTGAAACAGGGAGTGCATGGAAGTTCCTGGCCTGAGAGGAGTGATGTGTTTGGCTTCTGAAAGCTACTGGGAAGATAGTGCTGCCAGTGTGCTGAGGCCTAGAAGCATTGTTGGGATCTGCTGATTTCAAGAGGCTACTGGACGTGCACTGAGGGAGAGATCTATACAGAAGGTCAGAGAGAGTGGATGTACCTCTGGAGTGGAGACACTGACTAGGCATTGCGATGCCGTCAGTGGCAAAGGGCACTGTGTGAGCTGGTATCCCAGACCAGGGGACACAGAACTACTCCTGGCATGTGACATCAGGAGACTGTAATTCTAAACTACTGTGGGGACTTAGTAAGATACCACCCTGGCTTGTAATAGTTACTGTTATTGTGTACTGTGTGTGTATTTTTACAATAAAGGGCATTTGCCACTTTACTAAACTGTTTACCTGAGTGATCAGAGAATACGTATCTTCACAATTGGTGGCAAGCAGTGGGGTCACTCAGTCCCGGTTTACCCTGGGTAAGGCTGCGAGAGGTGTCAGCGGAGGGCACCTAAGAGCCTTGTAAACAGTTTGGCACACAGTAGCCAGGTATCTTGCTGAAAAGTTGGTGGCACGTTTGGAAAGTCAGCAGTATGGAGGCAGAAACAGAGGTGTACAAAAACCTCAACAAGAGATTCCTGCATATGGTCTGTCGAGCACAAGGCATTAAGGTGACCACAACAGATGTAAAGGAATCATTAATTGCGAAAGTGCTGAAATGGGATCAAGAACACCCTTGTGATGAGGAGGAGGATTCTGAGGAGTCAGATGAGGAGGAACAAGTGACGGAGTGGTTGAGACCTACAGCCGGGACATTCGATGCCAGTAACCGCAGGAAGAGCGGAGGATCGGAGGTGGGATCCCGAGGGTTAGTACAACCCCGTCTGGAAACCCTTGGAGAGAGGAAGGTTGGAGAAACGTTTGAAAGGACACGGGAGGTATTACAGGCCTGTCTAGAAGCGCTGGGAGATTGCGCAACACCCGAGGATCGGATGCGGGTTATAAATGAGGTGCTGGGATTACTAGACAACAGTCCTACAGTGTCCAATACTCTACAGACTCCCCTGTCCTATCAGGATGTGCCACAGGAAATGGGCCAGCAACGAAACCCGGTGTCTGAAGTTTTGCATGGAGGAGATTTGCCAAGCCAGCGACTGGGTCAGAGGATGGAGAGCTCGAGCAGTCGGCTGATGGAATCCACTCTAAGGTGGCATGAACAGACCAGGGAGCAAGGTGAGTTGGATCACTCCAGGAGCCAGTTATCCCCAGAAAGGCATACATGGAGTCTGGACCATACAGTGCGGGTAAGTGCAGTGAATGCTACCCTGTGCTACCCTATGCAAGGAATATATCAGGAACAGCTGAGTTATAGCATTCCTATACAAAGGATTAACCAGTCAGCAAAGGTGCCTGTGGTGGGAGGGCTCAATGCACCACACACAGAGGACAAGACCCAGAGTCATGATCTGCTTGATACAGCAATAGACCTGGGAGAAGTGCAGCTTCCAAGCATTCCATTTTCAGAGATGGAAGATGAGGAACTGGTGAATGAATGCCAGTGCCAAGAAGATGTTGGTGTCAAGGGTACCAAGGAGCTGATAAGGGCCGAGGACTCACCGCTGCAGGTGAGGTCTAGTCTGTCAGTGGCACCTGAACCAGCTGTCCAGTTTGCTATGCTAGGGGAGGCCCAGAAATTATCAATTAAGGGCGTAGAAGACATTTCAGACCCAAGGGAGGGGGTAGAGGCTTTTGAGGGGGAGCACGTGGAGAAGAATTACAGATATTCGCTGCTCCCCTGCAGCCAAATTCATCCCAGTGGTTAAGTGCAGAAGAAGAGCCCCAGCCACTGACTATCCCTGGCAGGTTTCCTGATGCAATGCTGGTGATGCAGATTGTGCTACCCTGTGATACCTCAGAAGTAGAGGGAGTAACGTCACTCAAAATGGAGGAGGGGGAGGCAAGCCACTGTCCAGATGCACCAGAGGTGATGGAGGTGGAGTTCCCAGGGAATATAGTGTTGGGGAGGGAGAGTGAGGACCCCAGAGACCAGATTTTGTTGATGCAGCTCACTCCCCAGTCTTATGCGCCAAATATAAAGGGAGTGTTGTCACCCAAAAAGGAGGGTGGTGAGGGAAGCACCTCTGATGATAGGGGTTACCCACCACCAATCAGGCTGTTTAAACCCAGTGCCTGGGATACTGGAGGGGGTCCTAAAAACTGTGAACTGCTAAGCCCAGACCCTCCACCACCAGATGGAAATGTAAGCCCACACTTGTTTGACCCAGGCGGTCCAGATGTGATGTCTGCCCATCCCAAATGAGTTACTCTTGTCACTGAATTGCAGCGGCTGGAAAAAGTAGGGGAGGTTTGTAATGGACGCAGCCCCAGCTGGCTCTTGAGGAGTACTTTTTGCCAGCCTTTTTCTGGATTCAGTGCGTTAGTGTAAAGAGACAGGACAGAACTTGGTTATCACCTATACAGCATGCTGCCTGGATTCCCAATAGAACTGGACATCACATATTATTGTGAAACATTATCCCTCTGTTATATGTGTTTGTGTTTATCAGGGAATAATATGTCTAGCCTGATGTTTTGTACAGAATGCATATGAAGATGTATATATATGAATGTATTGGTTATTGTATTATAGTTTGTAAAATAATGTTTCTCCCCCCCCCCCCCATGTGACTGCTCTGATAACCTGTGTGTTTGCTGTTGGAGATACAGCCAGTCTCAGATGTCAGTCCATACACCCCCCCTCATTCTTCCCCACACAATGGATTCCAGGCTACACAATCAGATTAATTAAGGTTCATTTAGTTAACATCAATTGTGTGCTAGAGGACATGCCTGGACATGTTAAAGTAGGTCTATCTGAAAGTGTTCTGTAGTCAGCCCCTTTAATGTAACCCACCCAATACAGAGCCAGAAGGTGTCGCCTTATGGTAGGACAGACAAAGGTTTGAGGATAACAGAGGCTATTGAAACAGGGAGTGCATGGAAGTTCCTGGCCTGAGAGGAGTGATGTGTTTGGCTTCTGAAAGCTACTGGGAAGATAGTGCTGCCAGTGTGCTGAGGCCTAGAAGCATTGTTGGGATCTGCTGGTTTCAAGAGGCTACTGGACGTGCACTGAGGGAGAGATCTACACAGCAGGTCATAGAGAGTGGATGTACCTCTGGAGTGGAGACACTGACTAGGCATTGCGGTGCCGTCAGTGGCAAAGGGCACTGTGTGAGCTGGTATCCCAGACCAGGGGACACAGAACTACTCCTGGCATGTGACATCAGGAAAAAAAGGGGGGGTGAGGCTGCGCTAAATTTGATGAATATCACAGTAATAGTGTAATAGATTAAAACACGACCTTTGATAAAGCTGCAAGCTGACTGCAGCGAAACGCGTCAGGTGTACCAGGGACCCCCGCCAGGAATTGATCTGAAGGAGGACCGAACCATTCCCCAAACTTTGTCCAGACGGCTCTTCTAAATTCTCAGACCACAAACAGCAATAACCGTATAAAGGACTGCACCAACCTTAACGCATGAGGAGCTCTCCACTAAAAAGATTCTGGAGCACACTACCCTCTAACGGTAAATTGTCCATTCACTGGATATTGCCTAACTCTGAGACTGTTGATTATGCTGGACTGTAATACTGCAGGGGAAAATATTTTGGAATGGTCACCTTAAAAACTCCATAATTCTACATTACCAACCTGGCGAATTGGGTAACCCTATAGAATTGTCTTTTGAAACACAGAAATTATACTAACTGTTTCTGACATGCATTTATTTTTATGTTTTTAGTTTATAATTTATACCTATTGCATAAATTTTAGGAATAAAATCATGTTTTAATCTATTACACTATTACTGTGATATTCATCAAATTTAGCGCAGCCTCACCCCCCCCCCCCCCCTTTTTTTCTGCATTGTATACGGGAGTGACTTTCCCTTTCTTGAGACTGCAGCTCGGTGAAATATCTCCTACCTAAAGCGCCCGAGCACCCCTGGGTAACCAAAATTTTTACATGTGACATCAGGAGACTGTAATTCTAAACTACTGTGGGGACTTAGTAAGTAAGATACCACCTTGGCTTGTAATAGTTACTGTTATTGTGTACTGTGTGTGTATTTTTACAATAAAGGGCATTTGCCACTTTACTAAACTGTTTACCTGAGTGATCAGAGAATCCGTATCTTCACACCGTCAACAGCTCCTCCTTCACATTCTCCCGCAACTGGGGGTGCGAGGAAAAGGCTAAGAATTCCGAGCCCACCCACTGGCGGTGATGCAGGGCAGTCTGGAGCGAGTGCTGACATCTGGTCCGGACTGAAGGACCTGCCAACGATTACTGACATGTCGTCTACTGTCACTGCATATGATTCTGTCACCATTGAAAGAATGGTGGAGGATTATATGAGTGACCGCATCCAAGTAGGCATGTCAGACAGTCCGTACGTATACTGGCAGGAAAAAGAGGCAATTTGGAGGCCCTTGCACAAACTGGCTGTATTTTACCTAAGTTGCCCACCCTCCAGTGTGTACTCCGAAAGAGTGTTTAGTGCAGCCGCTCACCTTGTCAGCAATCGGCGTACGAGGTTACTTCCAGAAAATGTGGAGAAGATGATGTTCATCAAAATGAATTATAATCAATTCTTCCGTGGAGACATTCACCAGCAATTGCCTACAGAAAGTACACAGGGACCTGAGATGGTGGATTCCAGTGGGGACGAATTAATAATCTGTGAGGAGGGGGATGTACACAGTGAAAGGGGTAAGGAATCGGAGGATGATGATGAGGTGGACATCTTGCCTCTGTAGAGCCAGTTTGTGCAAGGAGAGACTGATTTTGGTGGAGGCCCAAACTAACCAGTCAGTTCAGTCACAGTCGTGTGGCAGACCCTTTCGCTGAAATGATGGGTTCGTTAAAGTGTGCATGTCCTGTTTATACAACATAAAGGTGGGTGGGAGGGCCCAAGGACAATTCCATCTTGCACCTCTTTTTTCTTTCATTTTTCTTTACATCATGTGCTGTTTGGGGACAATTTTTTTGAAGTGCCATCCTGTCTGACACTGCAGTGCCACTCCTAGATGGGCCAGGTGTTTGTGTCGGCCACTTGTGTCACTTAGCTTAGTCACACAGCGACCTTGGTTCACCTCTTTTTTTCTTTGCATCATGTGCTGTTTGAGTACAATTTTTTTGAAGTGCCATCCTGCCTGACACTGCAGTGCCACTCCTAGATGGGCCAGGTGTTTGTGTCGGCCACTTGTGTCGCTTAGCTTAGTCACACAGCGACCTTGGTGCAGCTCTTTTTTTCTTTGCATCATGTGCTGTTTGGGGACAATTTTTTTGAAGTGCCATCCTGTCTGACACTGCAGTGCCACTCCTAGATGGGCCAGGTGTTTGTGTCGGCCACTTGTGTCGATTAGTTTAGTCACACAGCGACCTTGGTTCACCTCTTTTTTTCTTTGCATCATGTGCTGTTTGGGGACAATTTTTTTGAAGTGCCATCCTGCCTGACACTGCAGTGCCACTCCTAGATGGGCCAGGTGTTTGTGTCGGCCACTTGTGTCGCTTAGCTTAGTCACACAGCGACCTTGGTGCAGCTCTTTTTTTCTTTGCATCATGTGCTGTTTGGGGACAATTTTTTTGAAGTGCCATCCTGTCTGACACTGCAGTGCCACTCCTAGATGGGCCAGGTATTTGTGTCGGCCACTTGTGTCGCTTAGCTTAGTCACACAGCGACCTTGGTGCGCCTTTTTTTTCTTTGCATCATATGCTGTTTGGGGACAATTTTTTTGAAGTGCCATCCTGCCTGACACTGCAGTGCCACTCCTAGGTGGGCCAGGTGTTTGTGTCGGCCACTTGTGTCGCTTAGCTTAGTCACACAGCGACCTTGGTGCACCTCTTTTTTTCTTTGCATCATGTGCTGTTTGGGGACAATTTTTTGAAGTGCCATCCTGCCTGACACTGCAGTGCCACTCCTAGATGGGCCAGGTGTTTGTGTCGGCCACTTGTGTCGCTTAGCTTAGTCACACAGCGACCTTGGTGCGGCTCTTTTTTTCTTTGCATTATGTGCTGTTTGGGGACTATTTTTTTGAAGTGCCATCCTGCCTGACACTGCAATGCCACTCCTAGATGGGCCAGGTGTTTGTATCGGCCACTTGTGTCGCTGAGCTTAGCCATCCAGCGACCTTGGTGCACCTCTTTTTTTCTTTGCATCATGTGCTGTTTGGGGACTATTTTTTTGAAGTGCCATCCTGCCTGACACTGCAGTGTCACTCCTAGATGGGCCATGTGTTTGTGTCGGCCACTTGTGTCGCTTAGCTTAGCCATCCAGCGACCTCGGTGCAAATTTTAGGACTAAAAATAATATTGTGAGGTGTGATGTGTTCAGAATAGACTGAAAATTAGAGATGAGCGCCTGAAATTTTTCGGGTTTTGTGTTTTGGTTTTGGGTTCGGTTCCGCGGCCGTGTTTTGGGTTCGAACGCGTTTTGGCAAAACCTCACCGAATTTTTTTTTGTCGGATTCGGGTGTGTTTTGGATTCGGGTGTTTTTTTCAAAAAACACTAAAAAACAGCTTAAATCATAGAATTTGGGGGTCATTTTGATCCCAAAGTATTATTAACCTCAAAAACCATAATTTACACTCATTTTCAGTCTATTCTGAATACCTCACACCTCACAATATTATTTTTAGTCCTAAAATTTGCACCGAGGTCGCTGTGTGAGTAAGATAAGCGACCCTAGTGGCCGACACAAACACCGGGCCCATCTAGGAGTGGCACTGCAGTGTCACGCAGGATGTCCCTTCCAAAAAACCCTCCCCAAACAGCACATGACGCAAAGAAAAAAAGAGGCGCAATGAGGTAGCTGTGTGAGTAAGATTAGCGACCCTAGTGGCCGACACAAACACCGGGCCCATCTAGGAGTGGCACTGCAGTGTCACGCAGGATGGCCCTTCCAAAAAACCCTCCCCAAACAGCACATGACGCAAAGAAAAAAAGAGGCGCAATGAGGTAGCTGTGTGAGTAAGATTAGCGACCCTAGTGGCCGACACAAACACCGGGCCCATCTAGGAGTGGCACTGCAGTGTCACGCAGGATGTCCCTTCCAAAAAACCCTCCCCAAACAGCACATGACGCAAAGAAAAAAAGAGGCGCAATGAGGTAGCTGTGTGAGTAAGATTAGCGACCCTAGTGGCCGACACAAACACCGGGCCCATCTAGGAGTGGCACTGCAGTGTCACGCAGGATGTCCCTTCCAAAAAACCCTCCCCAAACAGCACATGACGCAAAGAAAAAAAGAGGCGCAATGAGGTAGCTGACTGTGTGAGTAAGATTAGCGACCCTAGTGGCCGACACAAACACCGGGCCCATTTAGGAGTGGCACTGCAGTGTCACGCAGGATGTCCCTTCCAAAAAACCCTCCCCAATCAGCACATGATGCAAAGAAAAAGAAAAGAAAAAAGAGGTGCAAGATGGAATTGTCCTTGGGCCCTCCCACCCACCCTTATGTTGTATAAACAAAACAGGACATGCACACTTTAACCAACCCATCATTTCAGTGACAGGGTCTGCCACACGACTGTGACTGATATGACGGGTTGGTTTGGACCCCCCCCCAAAAAAGAAGCAATTAATCTCTCCTTGCACAAACTGGCTCTACAGAGGCAAGATGTCCACCTCATCATCACCCTCCGATATATCACCGTGTACATCCCCCTCCTCACAGATTATCAATTCGTCCCCACTGGAATCCACCATCTCAGCTCCCTGTGTACTTTGTGGAGGCAATTGCTGCTGGTCAATGTCTCCGCGGAGGAATTGATTATAATTCATTTTAATGAACATCATCTTCTCCACATTTTCTGGATGTAACCTCGTACGCCGATTGCTGACAAGGTGAGCGGCGGCACTAAACACTCTTTCGGAGTACACACTTGTGGGAGGGCAACTTAGGTAGAATAAAGCCAGTTTGTGCAAGGGCCTCCAAATTGCCTCTTTTTCCTGCCAGTATAAGTACGGACTGTGTGACGTGCCTACTTGGATGCGGTCACTCATATAATCCTCCACCATTCTATCAATGTTGAGAGAATCATATGCAGTGACAGTAGACGACATGTCCGTAATCGTTGTCAGGTCCTTCAGTCCGGACCAGATGTCAGCATCAGCAGTCGCTCCAGACTGCCCTGCATCACCGCCAGCGGGTGGGCTCGGAATTCTGAGCCTTTTCCTCGCACCCCCAGTTGCGGGAGAATGTGAAGGAGGAGATGTTGACAGGTCGCGTTCCGCTTGACTTGACAATTTTGTCACCAGCAGGTCTTTCAACCCCAGCAGACTTGTGTCTGCCGGAAAGAGAGATCCAAGGTAGGCTTTAAATCTAGGATCGAGCACGGTGGCCAAAATGTAGTGCTCTGATTTCAACAGATTGACCACCCGTGAATCCTTGTTAAGCGAATTAAGGGCTCCATCCACAAGTCCCACATGCCTAGCGGAATCGCTCCGTGTTAGCTCCTCCTTCAATGTCTCCAGCTTCTTCTGCAAAAGCCTGATGAGGGGAATGACCTGACTCAGGCTGGCAGTGTCTGAACTGACTTCACGTGTGGCAAGTTCAAAGGGCATCAGAACCTTGCACAACGTTGAAATCATTCTCCACTGCGCTTGAGACAGGTGCATTCCACCTACTATATCGTGCTCAATTGTATAGGCTTGAATGGCCTTTTGCTGCTCCTCCAACCTCTGAAGCATATAGAGGGTTGAATTCCACCTCGTTACCACTTCTTGCTTCAGATGATGGCAGGGCAGGTTCAGTAGTTTTTGGTGGTGCTCCAGTCTTCTGTACGTGGTGCCTGTACGCCGAAAGTGTCCCGCTATTCTTCTGGCCACCGACAGCATCTCTTGCACGCCCCTGTCGTTTTTTAAAAAATTCTGCACCACCAAATTCAAGGTATGTGCAAAACATGGGACGTGCTGGAATTTGCCCATATTTAATGCACACACAATATTGCTGGCGTTGTCCGATGCCACAAATCCACAGGAGAGTCCAATTGGGGTAAGCCATTCCGCAATGATCTTCCTCAGTTGCCGTAAGAGGTTTTCAGCTGTGTGCGTATTCTGGAAAGCGGTGATACAAAGAGTAGCCTGCCTAGGAAAGAGTTGGCGTTTGCGAGATGCTGCTACTGGTGCCGCCGCTGCTGTTCTTGCGGCGGGAGTCCATACATCTACCCAGTGGGCTGTCACAGTCATATAGTCCTGACCCTGCCCTGCTCCACTTGTCCACATGTCCGTGGTTAAGTGGACATTGGGTACAACTGCATTTTTTAGGACACTGGTGAGTCTTTTTCTGACGTCCGTGTACATTCTCGGTATCGCCTGCCTAGAGAAGTGGAACCTAGATGGTATTTGGTAACGGGGGCACACTGCCTCAATAAATTGTCTAGTTCCCTGTGAACTAACGGCGGATACCGGACGCACGTCTAACACCAACATAGTTGTCAAGGCCTCAGTTATCCGCTTTGCAGCAGGATGACTGCTGTGATATTTCATCTTCCTCGCAAAGGACTGTTGAACAGTCAATTGCTTACTGGAAGTAGTACAAGTGGGCTTACGACTTCCCCTCTGGGATGACCATCGACTCCCAGCAGCAACAACAGCAGCGCCAGCAGCAGTAGGCGTTACACGCAAGGATGCATCGGAGGAATCCCAGGCAGGAGAGGAATCGTCAGAATTGCCAGTGACATGGCCTGCAGGACTATTGGCATTCCTGGGGAAGGAGGAAATTGACACTGAGGGAGTTGGTGGGGTGGTTTGCGTGAGCTTGGTTACAAGAGGAAGGGATTTACTGGTCAGTGGACTGCTTCCGCTGTCACCCAAAGTTTTTGAACTTGTCACTGACTTATTATGAATGCGCTGCAGGTGACGTATAAGGGAGGATGTTCCGAGGTGGTTAACGTCCTTACCCCTACTTATTACAGCTTGACAAAGGGAACACACGGCTTGACACCTGTTGTCCGCATTTCTGGTGAAATACCTCCACATCGAAGAGCTGATTTTTTTGGTATTTTCACCTGGCATGTCAACGGCCATATTCCTCCCACGGACAACAGGTGTCTCCCCGGGTGCCTGACTTAAACAAACCACCTCACCATCAGAATCCTCCTGGTCAATTTCCTCCCCAGCGCCAGCAACACCCATATCCTCCTCATCCTGGTGTACTTCAACACTGACATCTTCAATCTGACTATCAGGAACTGGACTGCGGGTGCTCCTTCCAGCACTTGCAGGGGGCGTGCAAATGGTGGAAGGCGCATGCTCTTCACGTCCAGTGTTGGGAAGGTCAGGCATCGCAACCGACACAATTGGACTCTCCTTGTGGATTTGGGATTTCGAAGAATGCACAGTTCTTTGCTGTGCTGCTTTTGCCAGCTTGAGTCTTTTCATTTTTCTAGCGAGAGGCTGAGTGCTTCCATCCTCATGTGAAGCTGAACCACTAGCCATGAACATAGGCCAGGGCCTCAGCCGTTCCTTGCCACTCCGTGTCGTAAATGGCATATTGGCAAGTTTACGCTTCTCCTCCGACAATTTTATTTTAGGTTTTGGAGTCCTTTTTTTTCTGATATTTGGTGTTTTGGATTTGACATGCTCTGTACTATGACATTGGGCATCGGCCTTGGCAGACGACGTTGCTGGCATTTCATCGTCTCGGCCATGACTAGTGGCAGCAGCTTCAGCACGAGGTGGAAGTGGATCTTGATCTTTCCCTAATTTTGGAACCTCAACATTTTTGTTCTCCATATTTTAATAGGCACAACTAAAAGGCACCTCAGGTAAACAATGGAGATGGATACTAGTATACAATTATGGACTGCCTGCCGAGTGCAGACACAGAGGTAGCCACAGCCGTGAACTACCGTACTGTACTGTGTCTGCTGCTAATATAGACTGGTTGATAAAGAGATGTCTATGTAACTATGTATGTATAAAGAAGAAAGAAAAAAAAACCACGGTTAGGTGGTATACAATTATGGACGGACTGCCTGCCGAGTGCAGACACAGAGGTAGCCACAGCCGTGAACTACCGTACTGTACTGTGTCTGCTGCTAATAATATAGACTGGTTGATAAAGAGATGTCGTAGTAGTATGTATGTATAAAGAAGAAAGAAAAAAAAACCACGGTTAGGTGGTATACAATTATGGACGGACTGCCTGCCGAGTGCAGACACAGAGGTAGCCACAGCCGTGAACTACCGTACTGTACTGTGTCTGCTGCTAATATAGACTGGTTGATAAAGAGATGTCTATGTAACTATGTATGTATAAAGAAGAAAGAAAAAAAAACCACGGTTAGGTGGTATACAATTATGGACGGACTGCCTGCCGAGTGCAGACACAGAGGTAGCCACAGCCGTGAACTACCGTACTGTACTGTGTCTGCTGCTAATATAGACTGGTTGATAAAGAGATGTCTATGTAACTATGTATGTATAAAGAAGAAAGAAAAAAAAACCACGGTTAGGTGGTATACAATTATGGACGGACTGCCTGCCGAGTGCAGACACAGAGGTAGCCACAGCCGTGAACTACCGTACTGTACTGTGTCTGCTGCTAATATAGACTGGTTGATAAAGAGATGTCTATGTAACTATGTATGTATAAAGAAGAAAGAAAAAAAAACCACGGTTAGGTGGTATACAATTATGGACGGACTGCCTGCCGAGTGCAGACACAGAGGTAGCCACAGCCGTGAACTACCGTACTGTACTGTGTCTGCTGCTAATATAGACTGGTTGATAAAGAGATGTCGTAGTAGTATGTATGTATAAAGAAGAAAAAAAAACCACGGTTAGGTGGTATACAATTATGGACGGACTGCCTGCCGAGTGCAGACACAGAGGTAGCCACAGCCGTGAACTACCGTACTGTGTCTGCTGCGACTGGATGATAAATGATATAAAAAATATATATATATCACTACTGCAGCCGGACAGGTATATATTATATATTATATAATGACGGACCTGCTGGACACTGTCTGTCAGCAGAATGAGTTTTATTTTTATAGAATAAAAAAAAAAACAACACACAAGTGAAGTCACACGACGAGTGTTTAACTTTTTCAGGCAATCACAATATAAGTATACTACTAACTATACTGGTGGTCAGTGTGGTCAGGTCACTGGTCAGTCACACTGGCAGTGGCACTCCTGCAGCAAAAGTGTGCACTGTTTAATTTTAATATAATATTATGTACTCCTGGCTCCTGCTATAACCTATAACTGGCACTGCAGTGCTCCCCAGTCTCCCCCACAATTATAAGCTGTGTGAGCTGAGCAGTCAGACAGATATATAATATATATAGATGATGCAGCACACTGGGCTGAGCCTGAGCAGTGCACACAGATATGGTATGTGACTGAGTCACTGTGTGTATCGCTTTTTTCAGGCAGAGAACGGATATATTAAATAAACTGCACTGTCTGGTGGTCACTCACTAGTAAACTCTCTGCACTCTCTACACTTCTACAGTACTCCTCCTAGTCCTAAGCTCCAGTAAATCTCTCTCTCTTATAATCTAAATGGAGAGGACGCCAGCCACGTCCTCTCACTATCAATCTCAATGCACGTGTGAAAATGGCGGCGACGCGCGGCTCCTTATATAGAATCCGAGTCTCGCGAGAATCCGACAGCGTCATGATGACGTTCGGGCGCGCTCGGGTTAACCGAGCAAGGCGGGAGGATCCGAGTCTGCTCGGACCCGTGAAAAAAACCATGAAGTTCGGGCGGGTTCGGATTCAGAGAAACCGAACCCGCTCATCTCTACTGAAAATGAGTGGAAATTATGGTTATTGAGGTTAATAATACTATGGGATCAAAATGACCCCCAAATTCTATGATTTAAGCTGTTTTTGAGGGTTTTTTGTAAAAAAAAACACCCGAATCCAAAACACACCCGAATCCGACAAAAAATTTTCAGGGAGGTTTTCCCAAAACGCGTCCGAATCCAAAACATGGCCGCGGAACCAAATACAAAACCAAAATACAAAACCCGAAAAATTTCCGGTGCACATCACTAGTTAGTACATATTCGATCAACATCGCTGTGATGGGTGGCGAGGTTCGGCAATGTATGTTAATACATCCTGCCCATAGTGTGTAGCATTTAAGAGCAATATTATCAAAGCCTGCAGTCAGGACTTGGCCTGCTTGCAGTTGTGATGTATGCATTTGTTAAGGATGTATTTTAAGGATGAATTTAGAACCGGAACTGAAAACCATCTCTCCTTTCTTCACATGTAAAAACACCATCCTCATGCTTGTATATCTGAGTTTATTATTTCTCTCTGGCTACACTTTCCACACCTGTGGTTGCCACCTCTCCCTGATTTCCAGTATTCTCCAGTATTTGGTGACAACCCTCCAGGAGGCTTTTCCCTTCACAAGGATTCCTGGATTCTCCAGGAATAAGGGGATCCTGGGAGCACCAGCAGTGCTCCTTGGCAGCCGAGGAACTCCTTGAACTACAGTGACTGTCTTGGAAGATGATGACATCAAATCTTGCGAAACTGTGTTCAGCCCAGACTGAGTCGAAGCTGCTGTGATGATGTCATTGGTAGCTCTTCCTCAGCGTTTCCCCGTGCTGCGGATGTGAAGTAATGCCGGCCCGGCTCATGTGAGAAGAACAACGAGAACTGACAGGCAAGTCACACATATACTGTATTTATAATATAATGAGCTTGCATGAAACAAATAGAGGCTCAAGTTATTTATTTTATTATTTTATTTATTAACAGTTTCTTATATAGCGCAGCATATTCCGTTGCGCTTGAAGTTATATATAGGTATATGTATATTTTTTAATCACTAACAGACACCTTATAGAAGTGTATTTGTTTGCTTAACCTGTTGAAACTTGGGGGGTAATTCTGAGTTGATCGCAGCAGCAAGAAAGTTAGCAATTGGGCAAAACCATGTGCACTGCAGGTGTGGCAGATATAACATTCGCAGAGAGAGTTAGATTTGGGTGGGTTATTTTGTTTCTGTGCAGGGTAAATACTGGCTGCTTTATTTTTACACTGCAATTTAGATTGCAGATTGAACACACCACACCCAAATCTAACTCTCTCTGCACATGTTATATCTGCCCCCCCCCTGCAGTGCACATGGTTTTGCTTAATTGCTAAAAAATTTCCTGCTGCGATCAACTTGGAATCACCCCCTTGATTTTTATTAGGTTGTTTGCAACACTTCCACTTTCATGGTTCTTCCCTAGTTCTAAGGCGCCCAAATGCCTGTAATTTAGCCAAATGGCGACTATTATATTCCTATATATATATATATATATATATATATATATATATATATATATACATATATATATATATATATATATATATATACTATTTCATTTAGATTATTTGTACGTAAAATATTTAATAAATATTTGACATAATTTTATTTACACGAACTTTGCTTGGTGCCGCTGGGGGGAGGGGGTGGGGGGTTGGGATTGGGGTGGGGTGGATCTCCATGAATTGAAGATGCATGAGGTGGCAACCCTATTCACACCCCGAGAAAGTTTGTCTGCAAATGTCTGTGATCTGTCTTCAATGCAAAATCCCCTCTGTTAATTAGCTGAACTTCTGATTGCACACCTCCCCCTTTGCCAACTGATATAGGGGGTCATTCCGAGTTGATCGCTCGCTAGCAGTTTTTAGCAGCCATTCAAACGCATAGTTGCCGCCCACGGGGGAGTGTATTTTTGCTTTGCAGGAGTGCGAACGCCTGTGCAGCAGAGCGCCTGCAAACACATTTTTTGGAAAACAAGACCAGCCCTGTAGTTACTTATCCTGTGCAATGATTGCTGTGACGAGTGACACGGTAATGACATCAGATACCAGCCCTGCAAACGCCTGGCCATGCTTGCGTTTTTCCAAACACTCCCAGAAAACGGGCAGTTGACACGCAGAAACGAACACTTCCTGTCAATCTCCTTGCGTTTGGCTGTGCGATTGGAATCGTCACTAGAACCAGTGCAAAACCACAAAGGACTTCGTACCCGTACAATGCGCATGCGCATTGCGGTGCATACGCATGCGCAGATTAGCCATTTTCTTTACTGATCACTATGCAGCGAATAACGGCAGCTAGCGATCAACTCGGAATAACCCCCATAGTGTGTAGCATTTAAGAGCAATATTATTAAGGTCAGCAGGTATGACTTGGCCTGCTTGCATTTGTGAAGTATGCATTTGTTAAGTATGTATTTTAAGGATGAAGTTAGAACCGGAACTGAAAACCATCTCTCCTTTCTTCACAGGTAAGAACACCATCCTCATGCTTGTATATCGGAGTCTATCATCTCTCTCTGGCTACACTTTTCATATCCCGGGAAAGTTTGTCTGCAAATGTCTGTGATCTGTCTTCAATGCAAAATCCCCTCTGTTAATTAGATGAACTTCTGATTGCACACCTCCCCCTTTGCCAACTGATATGGGAGGTCATTCCGAGTTGATCGCTCGCTAGCAGTTTTTAGCAGCCATGCAAACACATAGTCGCTGCCCATGGGAGAGTGTTTTTTCACTTTGCAGGAGTGCGAGTGCTTGTGCAGCAGAGTGCCTGCATAAACATTTTGTGCAAAACAAGACCAGCCCTATAGTTACTTATCCTGTGCGATGATTGCTGCGACAAGTGACAAGGTAATGAAGTCAGATACCCGCCCTGCAAATGCCTGGCCATGCTTGCGTTTTTCCAAACACTCCCAGAAAACTGCCAGTTGACACGCAGAAACTCCCACTTCCTGTCAATCTCCTTGTGTTTGACTGTGCGATTGGAACCGTCGCTAGAACCAGTGCAAAACCACAAAGGACTTTGTACCCGTGCGATGCGCATACGTATTGCGGTGCATGCGCAGATTAGCGGTTTTCTTTACTGATCGCTACGCAGTGAATAATGGCAGCTAGCGATCAACTCGGAATAACCTCCATAGTGTGTAGCATTTAAGAGCAATATTATCAAGACCTGCAGTCAGGACTTGGCCTGCTTGCATTTGTGAAGTATGTATTCGTTAAGGATGTATTCTAAGGATGAAGTTAGAACCAGAACTGAAAACCATCTCTCCTTTCTTCACAGGTAAAAACACCATCCTCATGCTTGTAAATCTGAGTCTATCATCTCTCTCTGGCTACACTTTTCATACACCGAGAAAGTTTTTCTGCAAATGTCTGTGATCTGTCTTCAATGCAAAATCCCCTCTGTTAATTAGCTGAACTTCTGATTGCACACCTCCCCTTTTGACAACTGATATAGGGGGTAATTCTGAGTTTAGGATTTTTGTTAGCAGTTTTGCAAAACCATGTGCACTGCAGGGGAGGCAGATATAACATGTGCAGAGAGAGTTAGATTTTGGTGGGGTGTGTTCAATTTGCAATCTAAATTGCAGTGTAAAAATAAAGCATCCAGTATTTACCCTGCACAGAAACAAAATAACCCACCCAAATTTAACTCTCTCTGCACATGTAATATCTGCCTCCCCTGCAGTGCACATGGTTTTGCCCAACTGCTAGCAAAAATCCTGCTGCGATCAACTTGGAATTACCCCCTTAGTGTGTAGCATTTAAGAGTTATATTATCAAGACCTGCAAGCAGGACTTGGCATGCTTGCATTTGTGAAGTATGCATTTGTTAAGGATTTATTTTAAGGATGAAGTTAGAACCAGAGTTTTAACTGGATTTAGACTACGCTAGAATCTATAATTAAACTGGTTCCCCAAAAACTGCAACTCAGGATCATTATGTGACCACTCCTTACCTCTGCCATGATAATATTAGGACCAATGCCTACTACTCCTCTGTTCAAGAACATCATGATTGCCCCTGGGACTACACCTCAAGCTGAACAGGGAACTGAGAGGCGTGCGCACCAGAACCAGACTTTTTTCTAGGTCACTTCCATAGGACATTTGTGTGCTCCCCACATTCTCATACCCACCCGCACTGCTCTCATGAGACCAGGACATTTATAATTTTCGCAAAATAATGTTAGTACAGTTTTCCTGCAAATGTGTTTTTCTCTTTTCATTCTTCTTACAGCATACTTCCACCCCACTGTGTGCTATTCCTGTACTATTTTCCTCCATTGGCTGCACAACTTGCCAGCAGTAACCTACACAGTACGCACCACATGGCTGCGTCGGATGGTACCTCCGTGGGCAGGGTGTTCTTCATTTGTATCTTTCCATGCAGGCTATAGCATACTCCTACACACGTGTCAGTTTTCCCATACATGCATTTGGCCCTTGTATGGCTCATCTCTCACTGTGTAACCTTCCTAGTGTGCCCAACATGGCTGCCTTATCTGGTGCGCTTGTGGATGGGATGAAAAATACATGGACCTGATGGTTTTGTTGGAACCCTACTCTGAACTTTAGGACTCTGCAATCTCCCCGTTTTTTGTTATCTCTTCTACGGGTGGACTATTCCACCCTGGGTAATCCTATGCAGTGCGCCTAAGATGGCTGCCCACCTGGTACCTTGCCTACACCAATCATGCATTATACTTTCTGTGTGCTGAAGGTTTTTTTTTATGTCTGTGTGGTTTCTTTTGATGTATTACTTAAATCTTCTGTATTATGGCCCTCATTCCGAGTTGTTTGCACGTTGCCGATTTTCTCTATATTGCGATTAGTCGCTTACTGCGCATGCGCATGGTTTGCAGAGCGCATGCGCTTAGTTATTTTACTCAAAAGTTAGGTATTTTACTCACGGCATTACGAGGATTTTTCTTCGTTCTGGTGATCGGAGTGTGATTGACAGGAAGTGGGTGTTTCTGGGCGGAAACTGGCCATTTTCTGGGTGTGTGTGAAAAAACGCTGTCGTTTATGGGAAAAACGCGGGAGTGGCTGGAGAAACGGGGGAGTGCCTGGGCGAACGCTGGGTGTGTTTGTGATGTCAAACCAGGAACGAAACTGACTGAACTGATCGCAGTGGCAGAGTAAGTGTCGAGCCACTCAGAAACTGCTAAGAAATTTCAATTCGCAATTTTGCGAATCTTTTTCGTTCGCAATTCTGCTAAGCTAAGATACACTCCCAGAGGGCGGCGGCTTAGCGTGTGCAATGCTGCTCAAAGCAGCTAGCGAGCGAAAAACTCGGAATGAGGGCCAATGTGAATTGTTTGAGTTCAAGTTAGGGCCACGGATGGCTGCCTCGGTGCTGTTCTGCCAAGCAGCCTTTGTTTTTAGTCTTACATGTATAATATTTCTAATATGTCGAGTCTATAGTACAGTTGCAATGTGCAGAATGAACTCATAAGTGTAATGTGTGTAATGTATGCTACGTTTTTCTCCTTTCTTATGCTATGTATTCCCCCTTCATGTTGCTGCTTGGCAATGTATCGTACCACAAAAAATTCCTAGTGTACATGAGTACACCTGGCCAATAAAGCTGATTCTGATTTATTCCCAAAGAAACATCTTTCAGCTGCACTAAATCCTAATTCAAACAAACAAGTGACTTGAAATAAATGCAGGCCCAATGTGCCCTTAGTCCTTTGACTAGTTTTATAAGTGCAGCACCTGTTGACATTGCACCACATAGTGACACTGCTTAAATAATACATAAATACGTAGGCTATATAGCAAAACATATAGTATAGCAAAAACATTCTAATGCATCCTCACTTAAGCAACAAATGTAATTTTGCTATCTCAGATATCCTAAACAAAGAGAGACTAATCATAAGTACGACAAATGTGCTGTAGTAACTTCATTTGCACTGCTCTTTGCCGTTTAACAAGTAAATCTAAGTAATCCCATTCACGGATGACCTATAATTTTTCAACTCAGCAACATATTGAAGGATAATCATTACATGTTTACTTTTTTGATTAAATAGAATTTAACAAATTCTAATTGTAATGTACAGCGCTTCACTTTTTCCACATTTTATGTTACAGCCTTTTTCCAAAATGGAATGAATTAATTTGTTCCCATCAAAATTCTACACACAACACCCCATAGTGACAACATAAAAAAAGTTGTTTTTGAGACTTTTGCTAATTTATTAAAAATAAAAAAATTAAGAAATCACATGTACATAAGTATTCACAACCTTTGCTTAAAACTTTGTTGATACACCTTTGGCAGCAATTGTAGCCTCAAGTCAATTTAAATATGATGCCACAAACTTGGCACACCTATCTTTGGGCAGTTTTACCCATTCCTCTTTGCAGCACATCTCAAGCTCCATCAGCTTGGATGGGAAGCGTCAGTGCACAGCCATTTTCAGATCTCTCCAGAGATGTTCAATCGGATTCAAGTCTGGGCTCTGGCTGGGCCACTCAAGGACATTCATAGAGTTGTCCTGAAGCCACTCCTTTGATATCTTGGCTGTGTGCTTAGGGTAATTGTCCTGCTGAAAGATAAACCGCCGCCCCAGTCTGAGGTCAATAGCGCTCTGGAGCAGGTTTTCATCCAGGATGTCTCTGTACATTGCGGGGGTCTAGTCATCAGGCGGTCAGGACAGAGGCTGATGGTCTGGTAACCAGGCTATCAGGGCAGAGGCGGAGAGTCTGGTAACCAGGCAGTCAGGACAGAAACAGAGGGTCTGGTAACCAGGCAAACCTTCACAATATGCAACACAGCAGAGGGTGACAATGTAAGGTAGGGGGAGTCAGCGGTTAACATACAGTAGAGAGGCAGACGGTGACAGAAGGCAAGGGGAGGCAGAGAGTGACAGCGGAAGGCAAGGGGAGGCAGACGGTGATGGTAAGGAAGTGAGTGACAGGAGGAGGCAGTGGGTGACAGGGGTACAAGCCCAATATCCTGCACGGTTCGGAGAACAGGGGGCATGTATCTTGGTGGGGGCCGAAATACAGTGGCTCCTCTGTCAGTGACAGGGTTCTCCACCTTTGTACTTTCTTCAGTTTAGCACTCAGTCAGGCAGAATTTGACAGTGCCACTTACACCAGTTGTGAGCTGCTTTTAATTCAGTGAATCGGAAAAAATGTACAGCTGTCTGTTAATTACAGCCAGTGTGTGTCTGGGATCATCAGCACTGATAGGTGCTCTATCAGTCCGCCACATGTAAGGGGCAGGTCCTTCGGGCAGTGGGGCTCACACTGCTCTCTGCACTGGGCTATTTGTCTGACATTGTTCAAAATGGTCTGGGGGGGCAGAGGACAACTCATTACTAGTCTGTGCAGCAGTGGGCCCATTAGTTCTCAGGGCTCCCGTGCAATGCACCTGCTGCATCAATGGTAGTTCCACCTCTGATCCTGACCCCTGACATGGGGTAGTTTTCTGTCTTTACAGTTAGTTTACTACCCTATGGGCGGGATGTACTAACCCCCGCCACTGCGTTAATTTCCGCTTTCACTGCGATCTGAGTCACCGCTCCGCTGCCCGCCACTACCCCTTAGCTCCCCGTCTGCTTTCTCTTATCCCTCCTCATCACTGCCGCGGCCACAGAGTTCTCCTATCGCCTTTGCGCTTGGTCTGTGCTGCGCTCCTCCTGGCCGATTGCGCATGCACACTTTGTCACAGTTTTCCGTGCATGCCAGTGGTGAAAACGGCAATTAACGCGGCGGCGGAGGTTAGTACATCCCGTCCTATGTCACTCCAGCCTCCTGCTTCCTGTCTTTCCAGACTCCAGCTGTCTGCCTCTTCAGCCTCCTACTCATGTTACTCCAGCCTCCTGCCCCTGTCACTTTAGCCTCCTGTGTTTACAGGATCCTGCCACTTTTTTGTTCCCAACCTTCTTTGTTCCCTGCCACCTACATCGTGTCACTCCAGCCTCCTGCCTTTCCAGCCTCCTGCCCCATCACTCCTGCCAACAGTCTCTCCAGTTTATGTGTCCCTGTCTCTCCAGCTTCCCATTCCCTGTCATTACAGACCCTGTCTTTCCAGACTCTTGCCAAAGGTCTCATCAGCTTCCTGCTAATCCAACCTCTAGCCACCTGTGACTCCAGCCTCCTACTCCATGTCACTCCAGCCTTCTGTCGTTCCAGCCTCCTGTCCTTTGATTCTAGACTCCTGCCCCTGTCACTTCTGCCCCCTGTCTTTCCAGCATCCTTCCATATATCTTTCCAGCCTCCAGACCCATCACTGTAGCTTCTTTCTTCTCCCATTCCAGCCTCCTATGTCACATCAAGAGCCAACCCCCTCCCCATCCCCATCCAACTTGCCTTCTTGTTACCTGCCCTCATGCTTGTCTTTGCACTTCTTTTCATGCTTCTCTATCTTTCAGCAGTGCTGAGTGGGGGAAATATGTAGCTATGAGCTGTGCATGTGCAGAAGATGCATGTTGGAGGTCACACCTCCGCGGAGAGCCGCTGGACCCTACTACTGGCAGCAGTTGGCCACCAGTACACAGAGGCAGGCACAGAGCACAACAACACTGGCAGGGTGATTGCTACTGTGCCCCCAGACCACAGCACCCCGGGCAATAGCCTGGCAGCCCACCCCTTGAGCTGCTGCTGACAGCATGTGCTTAAAATTAGGTTTTTATAGCCATGTACTATACTGTCAATACAAATGGAATTTGGGCAGGATGTAAACTTGCCAGGACACAGATAATTATGTACAGTGCCTTAACTATATGTTCTGCCAGGTTGTTGTTTGTTTTCTTCCTGATGGGCATACTGATAACTCAACAGCTGGGCAACATCTTCCCTGAGCCTATCTGTGTCTGTAGGGAAATACATCTGTAGGAAAATACAGATGTGTCCTCATAAGCTGTGGTTTCAGTCATGTCAAACAGTCCATCTCAGCGCGCCAGGTTCTGATAAACTCAGCTGTTGCCAGCATCTTTTTCACTCAAAATGTGTGTAATAAAACAACTGGTAGGGACAAAACTACTTTGCTACATAGCACTGATCCATTTGATGTGTGACATTTTTACATCTGTGTTGCGATACAGCTTTTACTCATTCTAAGTTCCATTGTGCTTCACTTGTAACTTTATACATTTTTAGAACAAATTCCTGTGCAGTTAAAGTCACTTTTAATTTACTTTTACATATAATTTCATTGTTTTTAACAGAACATTTTTATGTTATACTTTTATGAATAATTTCTCAATTCAAATATCCCTTTATTATTTGCCTTAATAAAAGTCATATCTTTTTGTGATTTACTGGTTTAAAAATCCTAATTTAGTATTAGTTTACAGTATTGATGAATAAGAGGTTTGATTCACCATATACTGTCATAGACAGTTGCCACTCAAGGATTTCACACAATAGAATCCTAATCAGCACTGTAGAACATTCATTTTAAATGTTCTAGCCAAAGGAGTTTGTTTGGGAGACCCCCTTCTCTTTTAAGGCAGCAGACTAGGATACACATGCCTTGGCACTGTCCTTATTAGAATTAATTGATGCAGCCTAGCACATAGAGATCGCAGTGTGGGAGCTCTGTCGGGTAAGGTGAGCCAGCCTTCATTTTGCTTCCCGTACAGCTTGATTTCTTCAGGGTTATTGGGTTTTGCTTGGATGACGGACATTGCATACTGTAGACGAGTGCTTGGCTATGGGATGTTCAGTATTTTGAGCTTACAGTATTTTGAGCAGTTTAGCACCCTTCTTCACTCAGGTGTTGAGATCAGGACTGTGGTTCAAGGGATAGCACGCTATCTCATTGGGTGTAGTATGGTTTGCCGGCGGTCGGGGTCCTGGCGACCAGCATACCGGCGCCGGAATCCCGACTGCTGGCATACCGACAGCTGGGTGAGCGCAAATGAGCCCCTTGTGGGCTCGCTGCGCTCACCACGCTGTGGGCATGGTGGCATGATATGCGCACCACGCTATCTATTCCCCCTCCAGGGGGGTCGTGGACCCCCAAGAGGGAGAAAAGATGTCGGTATGCCGGCAGTCGGGATCCGGTGCTGGTATGGTGGTCGTCGGGAGGCCGGCCGCCGGCAACCTGAAAACCACCCATCTCATTGACTTGCTGACTCTCACTGTGCTGGCAGTTTTCCTTTCAGTCACCTTTCCATGTGTTTGGGGACCCAGTTGGCAGTTTTCCTTTCAATCACCTTTTCATGCGTTTGGGGACCCAGTTGCGAAGTACAAAACAAAGTGTCCTATGCAATATCTTGTATTAAAATTGATACCTCAAACTTAACTAAGAGGTTTTTTATTGTGAAGGGTCTAAGATGTTGGGCTCAGACTTTTCCTTTGCCTTCTGAGAGTAGTTGTCCAATGGCTCGTGATCATATCCCCCATTTTTCTGGCAGTGTCCCTAACATTGTGAGATCAGATTGTGAGCCTATATTAAGTTGGCATACCCCATACACTTTCATGGTGATAATTAAGTTTTAGTTTTCTCCGTATAAGATAGCGGCGGCACCAATGCTCCTATCAAATAAATATCAGTGTTGGCCAGAGTTCAATGTGATGCAGGCTTCATTGCTCTAAGATGAATCAGCTGAGTAAGGGCCATTGGGTTTCTTTGATAACCTCTGAGGATTTTCAGATCTTCCCAGTATCATGTTTGACTTATAGTCCAGCTGTTGGTGGTGTATGGTTGATCCATGAAGGAGACACTTTATTACTCTAATGTCAGTTTGGCTGGGTTTTTAAGTGATGTATGTATCTCATTTGGCTTCTACCACAGGACTGCAATATGCACTCATTTCAAATCTATGCAACCACTTCCATGGCATCTTCCTCCATTTTTTATGTTCCCCAAATGATGGCACTTTATCAATGAAAATCATTGTGTTATAAGTGCTATATTTGGCCTGGTTTATATAGTTGATTGTCTCCTTTGAAATTGTTTGTTTTCATTTGTCACAACTGAGGGCTGGAGCTGACAGGAGGAAGCCTCAGTTGCAGGGGCTGAGGTATAGTTAAACCTGGGTAGTAGTATGGGACTCTTAGACATGCAGTATCCCAGCCCGAAGGCGTGACCACGACAACAGAAGTAAGGTTAAAAGTTTTATTCAAGCACTGTTCAGGTGGTACATCAACAGCAACGTCAGATATGGTAAAAGGATATGCTATACACAGTTCCTGTAAATACAACAGAGATGCAGATGGTACTGGGTGTGGTAATGATAGGTATCCGTCTAGGCAGACTTAGGAGATGGAATGTCCTTAACCGACACCCAGGTGCTGAGTGGTGGAAGAGTACAGGAACCGACCAGCAGATGGTCCTCTGGAAGCTGGTAGTATTGACTGAGAGGTGAGTTAGTTGCTGGGTAGGCCAGACGGAACCAGACTCAATGATGTGATGAATGGAGTGCTTGATGATCCGTTGTAGCTGGAGAATAGCTAGATGCACTGATGATGCTAGAGATCGTTGGAATTAAGAAGACGGTGACAGAGCACCGGAGATACCAGAGCAGCTGGTATTCGATGGCGGAGCACCGGTGATTGCTGGTATTCGATGGCGGAGCACAGATGATAGCTGGTATTCGATGGCGGAGCACCGATGATGCTGGTATTCGATGGCAAAGCACCGACGAGGTCTGAAGACCGAACAGCGCTGGAAGCTTGCTGCTGGAAGCCGGTGTTTGGACACTGCCAATTGCAGAGGGCAATGTAAGGACACTGCAGAGTCAGGCTGCACCGCTTGATGTTAAACTAGTGCGGGTCTCTAGTGGAGTTGGATGCGGGAGCTGGAATACCTGAAATAGCAAAAATCACAAGCAAGGAGACTGGAAATACTAGGTTGACAACCAAAGCACTGACAACTTCCTGGTTCAGGAACAGGACCTTTATACCTGCAGCATTGCAGGGATTGGATGGTCAATCAGGCAGAGTCCAGCAGTGCAGCGGATTGGTGGAGATAGTGTCATGTGACTGAAACCAACATGGCTGCGCCCATACTAGCATTTGGAGGGAAATCTAGCTTGTTAAACCATGTGAGGAATCACAGCAGTGGCGGCGGAGGCCGCGGAGGGCAGCGGATGCCAACCTGCACACCCGACCCACAGAGACAGTAGCAGAAGCCACAGCGGGCAGGAGATGCCACGCAGACCTGCCCGCGCACCCGAACCACAGAGACGGCGGCAGAGGCCGCAGAGGGCAGGAGACGCCACGCAGACCCATCCGAGCACCGGAAGTGCAGAAACGGCGGCGGAGGCCGCGGAGGGCCGGAAACGCCACTCCACCACATGAGTCCACTGCGACAGCGCCCGCAGACCGACAGAGAGGAGACGCGAAGCGAGGATGCCAGCAGCCCGACTGAGACCCGGCCCCGGAACGCCAAGCCAGCCCCAGGAGACACCCGAAAGGCAGATACTGGCGTCCAGTAACCCAGATCGTGACAGCACCCCCACCTTTAGGAGGGGCCCCAGGACACTTCTTAGACTCTAAGTAAATCTGGAGTGGAAATTCCGGACTAATTTAGGAGCATGAACATCTGAGGCATTGGTCCAGGAGCGTTCCTCAGGGCCATAGCCCTTCCAATCAATCAGGTACTGAAGTTGACCATAACCGAAGCATGAATCCAGAATCTTGGCGACCTCATACTCAACACCACATTGAGTCTGGACTTTGGGAGCCGAGGGAAGCGCTGAATGGAACCGATGCAGGATCAGCAGTTAAAGGAGAGGGAGATGTGAAACGTCCTGGGAATTTTCAGGAATAGAGGTAGCTGGAGTTTGTAAGCCACTGGGTTGATGACTTGTTCAATTCGAAAAGGACCGATATATTGAGGAGCGAATTTCATGCTTGGAACTCTCAGTTTCAGATTCCTTGTAGACAGCCAAACACGATCACCCACTTTGAGGGCAGGAATTGCCCTAAGCTTCTTATCTGCAAACTTCTTATATCTAAAAGATGCCTTGAGAAGAGCCGCTCGGACATTCTTCCAGTTATTTGAAAACTGACGAAGAGTGATATCAGCTGCAGGCACTGAAGTTGCTGGAAGCGGTTGAAATTCCAGAACTTTAGGGTGAAATCCATAATTGGTGAAGAATGGCATGGAAGAAGATGAAGAATGATACTGATTGTTATGGCAGAACTCGGCCCAGGGAAGGAGTTGAACCCAGTCATCTTGGGAAGAGGATACATAAATACGGAGGAAGGCCTCCAAGTCCTGATTCACCCTCTCAGTTTGACCGTTGGTCTGGGGGGATAAGCTGTGGAAAATTTCAACTTGACTTGGAGGGCCAAACATAAACTTCGCCAGAACTAGGCTACGAACTGTACTCCTCTGTCAGAGATTATCTCCTCGGGGAGAGCATGTAGTCTGAAGATCTCCTGGATGAAGACTTGAGCCAACTTGGAAGCTGACGGAAGACCGGTGAGGTGAATGAAGTGAGCCATCTTGGTGAACTGGTCAACTACCACCCAGATGGTATTAAACTTGTTACACATAGGAAGTTCCGTAATAAAGTCCATTGACAAATGGGTCCACGGACGATGAGGAACAGATAGCAGAACCAGTTGCCCAGCGGGTGACTGGCGAGATACTTTGTGTTGGGCACATTTTGGGCAGGAAGCAACAAACTCTGTGACGTCCTTTTTCAGGGTCGGCTACCAGTAAAATCTGGAGATGAATTCTAGGGTTTTCTGGATGCCCGCGTGTCTGGCGAAACGAGAAGCATGTGCCCAATGCATGAGCTTCTTCCTTAGAGACGGTTTTATGAAACTTTTCCCTGGTGGGGGCATAGAGCCCATCCTCACTGTGGAGAATGCCACTGGATTGTCATAGGATGCTTGTCAGTAGACTCAGACTCGTTTTTTGCTCCCAAGAGCGGGAAAGGGCATCAGCCTTGCGATTCTGTAACCCCGGACAGAACTGGAGTTTAAAGTCGAACCTAGAAAAAAAAGTGCCCACCTGGCTTGGCGAGGGTTGAGACATTGTGCGCCTTTCAAATACAGGAGATTCTTGTGGTCGCTGGACACCCTTGAGGGTTGTAGGTATCGGCCAATCTTGAATAGCTTGCAGTTTTTCAGGGTCCATCTCTAGTTCAGAACCGGACAAAATGTAGCCTAGAAACGGAATGGACTTAACTTCAAAGATGCATTTTTCCAACTTGCAATAGAGATGATTGGCACAGACACGGGACAGAACCTCCTTAACCCAGAAACGATGTTCCTCCAGATCGTTAGCAAAGATGAGAATGTCATTGAGGTAAACCACGACATGACGATAGAGGATGTCTCTGAAGATCTCATTCATGAAGTGTTGGAAAACGGCTGGAGCATTACTGAGTCTGAAAGGCATGACGAGGTACTCGTAATGTCCATCACGGGTGTTAAATGCGGTCTTCCACTCGTCACCCTTTCGGATCCGAATCAGGTTGTAGGCACCCCTCAAATCTAACTTCGTGAAGATAGTTGCACCGCTAACATGGTCGAAGAGTTCGGTAATCAGGCAGAGGATACCGGTTCTTTACAGTGATGTCGTTCAAACCTCGGTAATCGATGCATGGCCGCAGGCCACCGTCTTTCTTCTTTACGAAGAAGAAACCTGCGCCAGCTGGAGAAGAAGAAGGTTGGATAAAGCCCTTTGACAAGTTCTCTTTAATATATTCCTCCATGGAATGAGTCTCTGGTAAAGATAATGGATATGTTCAGCCTCGAGGTGGAACCTTTCCCGGAATGAGGTCGATAGGGCAATCCCATTCCCTGTGAGGGGGAAGGATATCGGCAGAAGGTTTGCTGAATTCATCAGTGTAACCTTGATATGGAGGAGGTGGAACATCGGAAGACTTGGAGGATGAAGAACAAAGTGGAAGCACTTTGGAAAGACAGGTCTTGGAGCAGGAGGGACCCCATGCCAGGATATGAGTCACCCTCCAATCAATCTGGGGGTTATGCAAATGAAGCCATGGAAGGCCCAAAACCACAGGATGAGTGGCTTTTGGAATCACCAAAAAGGAAATTAGTTCTGAATGAAGAGCTCCTACCTTCAGATGGACTGGTAGAGTCTTAGAGGAAATGACTGCATCAGAAATCCTACTGCCATCCACGGCAGTCAAGGATATGTAAGACGAAAGTCTCTCGGTGGGTAGGGACCACCGCTTGACGTATTCCTCAGTCATAAAGTTCCCAGCCGCTCCTGAGTCTAACAGAGCAATAATGTTCCTAGTGTGCTGGGACACTTGGAGCGAGACTGGGAGGTTACAATAACTTGAAGATGGAGAGGAGTGCATCACTCCTAGCCAACCCTCTCCTTGGTGGGCTAGGACTTGGAGTTTCCCGGACGCTTGGGGCAGGCATTAATAATGTGAGATGGTGCAGCACAATATAGACAGAGGTGCTCAGAAAGACGTCTTCTACGCTCTGCCAGAGATAGACTAGAGTGACCTATCTGCATGGGTTCATCCTTGGGCGGAGATGGTTGACAAGAAGGAGGAGCAGTAGAAGTCTTGGGAAATGATGACCTTCCTCACTCAATTGCACTTTCACGGAACCGCAGGTCAACTTTGGTACATAGAGATATGAGCTCATTTAACTTGGAAGGCAAGTCTCTGGTAGTGAGCTCGTCCTTGATATGTTCAGATAGGCCATGCCAAAAGGCTGCATACAAAGCGTCATCGTTGCATGACAGTTCTGATGCCAGAATCTGGAACTGTATTAGATATTGCCCAACAGTTCATGTCCCCTGGCGTAATCGGAGAATCTCTGAAGAGGCTGAGGTTACGCGACCTGGCTCGTCGAAGATGCGCCTGAATGTTGCCACAAAGTCTGTGTAGGAGGACAGCATAGTATCCGATCTCTCCCATAAGGGTGATGCCCAGTCACGGGTGGAGCCACTGAGGAGGGAGATGATGTAGGCAACCTTGGTGCGGTCAGTTGGGAAACTGCCAGGCTGTAACGTGAAATTAATTTCGCACTGGTTGAGGAATCCCCTACAGGCTTTTGGGGACCCGTCAAATTTTGCTGGAGTCGGTAAATGGAGACGTGGAGCAGAAATGGGTATTGTGGGTGGGGTTACTATCGTAGGTACTGCAGTCGGCACACCAGACACCCCTGAGCCACGGAGGGTCGTTTGGATCCCATCCAGCTGAGAGGAGAGATCCTGGAGACAGCAGATAACATGGCCTTGTGCAGCCTCCTGATGTTCAAGTCAGGCTGCCAGTTCTTGCATCGGCCTGGCCGCTTGGTCTTGGTCTCCAGCCGGATTCATTAGGTCAGTGTTTTTACTGTCACAACTGAGGGCTGGAGCTGACAGGAGGAAGCCTCAGTTGCAGGGGCTGAGGCATAGTTAAACCTGGGTGGTAGTATGGGACTCTTAGACATGCAGTATCCCAGCCCGAAGGCGTGACCACGACAACAGGAGTAAGGTTAAAAGTTTTATTCAAGCACTGTTCAGGTGGTACATCAACATCAACATCAGATATGGTAAAAGAATATGCAAGACACAGTTCCTGTAAATACAACAGAGATGCAGATGGTACTGGGTGTGGTAATGATAGGTATCCGTCTAGGCAGACTTAGGAGATGGAATGTCCTTAACCAACACCCAGGTGCTGAGTGGTGGAAGAGTGCAGGAACTGACCAGCAGGTGGTCCTCTGGAAGCTGGTCGTATTGACTGAGAGGTGAGTTAGTTGCTGGGTAGGCCGGACGGAACTGGACTGAATGATGAGATGAATGGAGTGCTTGATGATCTGATGTAGCTGGAGAATAGCTAGATGCACTGGTGATGCTAGAGATTGTTGGAATTAAGAAGACGGTGACAGAGCACCGATGATTGCTGGTATTCAATGGCGGAGCACTGGTGATTGCTGGTATTCGATGGCGGAGCACCGGTGATTGCTGGTATTCGATGGCGGAGCACCGATGATGCTGGTATTCGATGGCGAAGCACCGACGAGGTCTGAAGACCAAACACTGCTGGAAGCTTGCTGCTGGAAGCCGGTGTTTGGACACTGCCAATTGCAAAGGACACTGCGGAGTCAGGCTGCACCGCTTGATGTTAAACTGGTGCGGGTCTCTAGTGGAGTTGGAAGCAGGAGCTGGAATACCTGAAATAGCAAAAACCACAAGCAAGGAGACTGGAAACACTGGGTTGACAACCAAAGCACTGACAACTTCCTGGTTCAGGAACAGGACCTTTATACCTGCAGCATTGCAGGGATTGGATGGTCAATCAGGCAGAGTCCAGCAGTGCAGCGGATTGGTGGAGATAGTGTCATGTGACTGAAACCAACATGGCTACGCCCTTACTAGCATTTGGAGGGAAATCTAGCTTGTTAAATCATGTGAGGAATCACCGCAATGGCGGCGGAGGCCACGGAGGGCAGCGGATGCCAATCTGCACACCCAACCCACAGAGATGGCAGCAGAAGCCGCAGTGGGCAGGAGAAGCCACGCAGACCTGCCCGTGCATCCGAACCACATAGATGGCGGCAGAGGCCGCAGCAGGCAGGAGACGCCACGCAGACCCATCCGAGCACCTGAAGTGCAGAAACGGCGGCGGAGGCCACGGAGGGCCGGAAACGCCACCCCACCACACGAGTCCACCGCAACAGCACCCACGGACCGACGGAGAGGAGTCGTGAAGCGAGGATGCCAGCAGCCCGACTGAAACCCAGCCCCAAAACGTCGAGCCAGCCCCAGGAGACACCCGAAATGCAGATAATGGCATTGTCACAACTGAGGACTGGTGTTGGTAACTGGAAGCCTCAGTTGTAGGGGCTGAAGGGTACTGGAATTTAGGAGGTGAGAGAAGACTCCTAGACATGCACTAGGCAGTAGTACCAGATGCCCGAAGGCGTGACCACGACAACAGATATCTTTGAGGATTTTTATTAAATCATAAGAGTCAATAATAAGCAAAACAAACTAGAAAAGTCACACGTGAACAGTAAGCCCACAACTGGTTAAGACCAGGAAGCCAGAATGTGAGTGGGAGTGCTGTGTATACTTGGGAACCCAGGTGAGGTAAAAGGAGATGCTGGGGATCGCAGATAAAGCTGAGAATGCAGCTGGGGTTCGCAGGTAAACTGTGAAAGAAGCTGGGGTTCGCAGGTAAACTGTGAATGAAGCTGGGGTTCGCAGGTAAACTGTGAATGAAGCTAGGGTTCACAGGTAAACTGTGAATGACTACAGAGGACTGCTGGAGAGTGACTACTGGGAAGCCAGAATCATACAATCTGCTAGTGCTGGGTGCGAGAACAAGAGAGGCAGGTTGCACCACAGGGCACTAGTACAGGAGAGTTGGAAACTGTATCGCAGAGGGAAACCACCAGAGAGTCAGGCTATGTAACAGGAAAGGTCCACAGGAGAGTCCACAGTGAACTGCACACTGGAATCGCTGGAAGGACAATTGAAGCACTGACAACCTTCTGGGTGCTGGGACAGGATATTTATACCTGCTGGATAGCAGGGATTGGCTGACAATTATGCCCTGGCTCCAGCAGCACTGTGGATAGGTGAGAATAGTGACATGTGATCCAAGTCCAAAATGGCTGCGTCCATAGACGGAGATTGAAGGGGAAAGAAGCACTCTGAAACCATGTGTTATACAACAATGGCGGCAGAGGCTGCAGCAGCAGAAACTCCACGTACCTAGATGCGCACAGCGGCCACAGGAATGGAAGCAAGCAGCGGTCGGAGCACACAGAGGATGCTAATCCAGCAGAGGACCACGAGCGCAGTGGTGACAGCCGCGCCGGGACTGAGAGCACCACACCACTGCAAGTGGCTTGCTGAGCCAATCTCAGAGGCACCTAACAGGTAGGAACCGGTGTCTAGTTACCCAGATCGTGACAGCACCCCCCCTTTAGGAGTGGCCCCAGGACACTTCTTAGGTTTTCGTGGGAATCTGAAATGGAATTTCTGGATTAATTTAGGAGCATGGACATCAGATGCATTTGTCCAGGTACGTTCCTCAGTACCATAGCCCTTCCAATCTATCAGATACTGGAGACAACCATATCTAATGCGAGAATCCATGATCTTGGCCACCTCATACGCAATACTACATGGAGTCTGGACTTTGGGTGCAGAGGGAAGCGTTGAATGAAAGTGATTCAAAATCACTGGTTTGAGGAGAGAAACATGGAACGTCTTAGGAACTTTCAAAAATGGAGGTAGCTGAAGTTTGTAAGCCACTGGGTTGACAACTTGCTCAATCAGGAAAGGTCTGATATAGCGGGGGAGCGAATTTCATACTCGGAACCCTCAGTCGAAGATTCTTCGTGGATAGCCAAACACGGTACCCAACTTTAAGGGCAGGAATTGCCCTATGCTTCCTATCTGCAAATCTCTTGTACCTGGAGGACGCTTTCAAAAGAGCTGCACGAACATTCTTCCAGTTATTTGAAAACTGTTGAATCGTGATATCAGCTGCAGGCACCGATGTTGCTGGAAGCGGCTGGAACTCAGGACCTTTTGGGTGAAACCCATAATTGGTGAAGAATGGCATGGAAGAAGATGAAGAATGATACTGATTGTTGTGGCAGAACTCAGCCCATGGGAGAAGTTGAACCCAATTGTCCTGGGAAAAGGATACATAGATGCGAAGGAAGGCCTACAAGTCTTGATTCACCCTATCAGTTTGCTCATTGGTTTGAGGGTGATAGGCTGTAGAGAATTTCAGCTTGACTTGGAGCGCTTGACAAAGTCTTCGCAGGACTTGGCCACAAACTGAACACCTCTGTCGACGTGTGTTATACACCTGGTGATTATACATCCTGTAATCTGTACTGTGTGATGTGTGAGATACATTTGGGATTATACACCCTATATACTGTACTGTGTGATGTGTGAGATACACCTAGGGATTGTACACCCTATATACTGTACTGTGTGATGTGTGAGATACACCTGGGGATTGTACACCCTATATACTGTACTGTGTGATGTGTGAGATACACCTGGGGATTATACACCCTATATACTGTACTGTGTGATGTGTGTGATACACCTGGTAATTAATTATACACTCTGTATACTGTACTGTGCAACGTGTGTTATACACCTGGTGATTATACATCCTGTAATCTGTACTGTGTGATGTGTGAGATACCCCTTGGGATTATACACCCTATATACTGTACTGTGTGATGTGTGAGATACACCTGGGGATTGTACACCCTATATACTGTACTGTGTGATGTGTGAGATACACCTTGGGATTGTACACCCTATATACTGTACTGTGTGATGTGTGAGATACACCTGGGGATTATACACCCTATATACTGTACTGTGCGATGTGTGTGATACACCTGGTAATTAATTATGCACTCTATATACTGTACTCTGCGACGTGTGTTATACACCTGGTGATTATACATCCTGTAATCTGTACTGAGCGATGTGTGAGATACACCTGGGGATTATATACCCTATGTACTGTTTTGTGTGATGTGTGAGATACACCTGGGGATTATACACCCTATATACTGTACTGAGCGATGTGTGAGATACACCTGTGGATTATACACCCTATATCCTGTACTGTGTGATGTGTGAGATACACCTGGGGATTATACACCCTATATTATTATTATTATTATTATTATTATTATTATTATTATTATTGGGCAGCGCCCAATTACAGAGTACATAAATAATCAAACAGGAAAACAGCAATTTACAGTTGATGACAGTATAGGACAAGTACAGGGTAAATAAACATAGTTACATCAGCAGATGACACTGGAATAAGTATCAGGTGGCAGAAGACTGCTGGATGTAGTACAGTTGAAGATTATTAAAGTAAGGCAAAGGATAAGCACATGAGGAAAGAGGGCCCTGCTCGTGAGAGATTACAATCTAAAGGGGAGGGGTAGACAGACATGAGTGACACAGATGGGGTACATAGAGAATGTGGAACAGAGGGTTAGGATGAGATATGGCTTGGTTTGGTGAAGAAGTGGACCCCTAGAAGGCACAAGTCAATACTTAACATTGCAACATTTTACTGGGCTATGCAGGAGAAAATTAAAAATAGGGAAAAATAAAAAAAAAGAATCGATAACTTCTACCACTTTCAAAAGGTCAATGGAATCTGAAATACTGGCCAACTACCTAATGGAAGCCAGATACAGTATACCAAACAGTACTTAGAGTTAGGAATGAGTGCTTATGAAATACAGTAACATTTTGTCATAATATTTCAGAAACTGCATGGCTGGTCTCTTGCACTCTTTTGCTCTAATACACCTCCTGCTTTAGGATTTATATTCAAAAACATTATGTCTCCATAATTCCAAAAACGTCAGTCTTCTTGGAAAGTGGTTTGTTCCTTTGTAAGGGAAAGAGAACAAACGTTCTCAAACAACGGTTTCTCAATTCCTTTTTCCTCTGGGAAGGGATTGTGGGTTCGCAGGAATAGCTGAGCATTTCTGTAATCAGAAAGCAGCGACTTTCTACAAATGTTTACGAATAATTCCAGTGATTTTGTAATTTTCTTCCAGTGATTTGGACCAATGATACCATTGATTAGAACAAATAATTCCTGTGATATTGAGGTGTTTGTGTCACTTAGCTTAGCCGTCTAGCGACCACAGTGCACCTCTTTTTCTCTTTCTTTGCATCATGTGCTGTCTGGGGCCAATTTTTTTAAGTGCCATCCTGTCTGACACTGCAGTGCCACTCCTAGATGTGCCAGGTGTTTGTGCCGCCCTCTTGGGTCGCTTTGCTTAGTCATCCAGCGACCTCGGTGCAAATTTTAGGACTAAAAATAGTATTGTGAGGTGTGAGGTGTTCAGAATAGACTGGAAATGAGTGGAAATTGTGGTTTTTGAGGTTAATAATTATATAGGATCAAAATTATCCCAAAATTCTATGATTTAAGCGGTTTTTGAGGGGTTTTTGAAAAAAACACCCGAATCGGACAAAAAAATTTCAGGGAGATTTTGCCAAAATGCGTCCGAATCCAAAACACAGCCGCTGAACCGAATCCAAAACTAAAACACAAAACCCGAAAAATTTACGGTGCACATCTCTACTTAGAAGTGCGATGCCCCCCCCCAAAAGCCAGTGTACGAACCTTGTCTAAGGGTTTTTACAGATGTGGCTCATGCAGTTTGTGTAAAATTGTGAAAGGAGAGAATAAATGCTCAGAAGTGATCATAAATGGACAAACTCACAAAATAGGGGAATTTATTACTTGTTCCACTAGGAACGTAATCTATTTTATTGGTTGTAGTTGTGGTATGTTTTATATTGGGCGGACCTCCAGAAATCTAAAGATAAGATTTGCAGAGCATCTGCGGAATATTAGAAAGGGATGCACTCTGCACATTTCGATAGTACCCATAATAGAAATTGTGGGGATATAGCATAATTTGGGGCCCTTAAACAAGTGAAGGGAAACTGGCGATGCAATGATGTAGCAGATAGACTGGCCAAGACTGAAATGCTATTGATTTATTCCTTAAAAACATTGGGGTATATTTACTAAGGTCCCGATTTTGACCGAGATGCCGTTTTTTCATCAAAGTGTCATCTCGGGAATTTACTAAGCAATAATCACGGCAGTGATGAGGGCATTCGTAATTTTTTGGAAGTCCAACAAAAAAAATACGAATGAATACACCATCGGTCAAAACGCGGCTGTTTAAGTATGAATCTCGGTAATTTACTAAGAAGTGCAAAGCAAAAAAAAAAAAAAACACTGCCGTGAAAAATTACAACTCGTAAAAAAGTGCTAAAAAAAAACAGACCTGCTTTTTTAATCCGTGATTGTATAGGCATGCAGGGATCCATGAGATCCGTGCATGTATATCAGTCGGAAGGGGTGGGAAAGTGGTTATTTTCTTAAAAAAAATTGCGTGGGGTCCCCCCTCCTAAGCATAACCAGCCTCGGGCTCTTTGAGCCGATCCTGGTTGCAGAAATATGGGGGAAAAATTGACAGGGGTTCCCCCATATTTAAGCAACCAGCATCGGGCTCTGCGCCTGGTCCTGGTTCCAAAAATACGGGGGACAAAAAGAGTAGGGGTCCCCCGTATTTTTAAAACCAGCACCGGGCTCCACTAGCTGGACAGATAATGCCACAGCCGGGGCTCACTTTTATATAGTGCCCTGCGGCCGTGGCATCAAAAATCCAACTAGTCACCCCTGGCCGGGGTACCCTGGGGGAGTGGGGACCCCTTCAATCAAGGGGTCCCCCCCCCCAGCCACCCAAGGGCCAGGGGTGAAGCCCGAGGCTGTCCCCCCCATCAAATTGGCTGCGGATGGGGGGCTGATAGCCTTTTGTGAAAATGAAAAGATATTGTTTTTAGTAGCAGTACTACAAGGCCCAGCAAGCCTCCCCCGCATGCTGGTACTTGGAGAACCACAAGTACCAGCATGCGACGGAAAAACGGGCCCGCTGGTACCTGTAGTACTACTACTAAAATAATACACAAAAAAAGACAATACACACACACCTTGAAAGTAAAGTTTTATTACATGCATCCACACAAACATACATACATACTTACCTTATGTTCACACGAGGGTCGGTCCTCTTCTCCAGTAGAATCCATGGGGTACCTGTTGAATAAATTCTACTCACCAGATCCAGGGTCCCAGGCTCCTCGTAGCATCCATTTGTAATCCACGTACTTGAATAAAATAAAAAAACGAAGAGCCGAGCCACGCACTGAAAGGGGACCCATGTTTGCACATGGGCCCCCTTTCCCCGAATGCCAGAAACCCACTCTGACTGATGTCTAAGTGGGTTTCTTCAGCCAATCAGGGAGCGCCACGTTGTAGCACCCTCCTGATCGGCTGTGTGCTCCTGTACTGTCTGACAGGCGGCACACGGCAGTGTTACAATGTAGCGCCTATGCGCTCCATTGTAACCAATGGTGGGAACTTTCTGCCCTGCGGTTGACCGAAAGTGACCTCACCGCTGAGCAGAAAGTTCCCACCATTGGTTACAATGGAGCGCATAGGCGCTACATTGTAACACTGCCGTGTGCCGCCTGTCAGACAGTACAGGAGCACACAGCCGATCAGGAGGGTGCTACAACGTGGCGCTCCCTGATTGGCTGAAGAAACCCACTTAGACATCAGTCAGAGTGGGTTTCTGGCATTCGGGGAAAGGGGGCCCATGTGCAAACATGGGTCCCCTTTCAGTGCGTGGCTCGGCTCTCCGTTTTTTTATTTTATTCAAGTACGTGGATTACAAATGGATGCTACGAGGAGCCTGGGACCCTGGATCTGGTGAGTAGAATTTATTCAACAGGTACCCCATGGATTCTACTGGAGAAGAGGACCGACCCTCGTGTGAACATAAGGTAAGTATGTATGTATGTTTGTGTGGATGCATGTAA
This sequence comes from Pseudophryne corroboree, assembly GCF_028390025.1. NCBI lineage: Eukaryota > Metazoa > Chordata > Amphibia > Anura > Myobatrachidae > Pseudophryne > Pseudophryne corroboree. Next base: position 197,221,876 of record NC_086451.1, read on the forward strand.
TAAAACTTTACTTTCAAGGTATGTGTGTATTGTCTTTTTTTGGGTATTTTTTTAGTAGTAGTACTACAGGTACCAGCGGGCCCGTTTTTCCGTCGCATGCTGGTACTTGTGGTTCTCCAAGTACCAGCATGCGGGGGAGGCTTGCTGGGCCTTGTAGTACTGCTACTAAAAACAATATCTTTTCATTTTCACAAAAGGCTATCAGCCCCCCATCCGCAGCCAATTGGATGGGGGGGACAGCCTCGGGCTTCACCCCTGGCCCTTGGGTGGCTGGGGGGGGACCCCTTGATTGAAGGGGTCCCCACTCCCCCAGGGTACCCCGGCCAGGGGTGACTAGTTGGATTTTTGATGCCACGGCCGCAGGGCACTATATAAAAGTGAGCCCCGGCTGTGGCATTATCTGTCCAGCTAGTGGAGCCCGATGCTGGTTTTAAAAATACGGGGGACCCCTACTCTTTTTGTCCTCCGTATTTTTGGAACCAGGACCAGGCGCAGAGCCCGATGCTGGTTGCTTAAATATGGGGGAACCCCTGTCAATTTTTTCCCCATATTTCTGCAACCAGGATCGGCTCAAAGAGCCCGAGGCTGGTTATGCTTAGGAGGGGGGACCCCACGCATTTTTTTTCTCCGTTTTACAGTGTTTATTTAAAAAAAAAAAAATGAACCCCAGCACGGATCACACAGATCCGGCCGAGATTCATTGTGATAAAGTCGGCAGTGTTTTGCTAATCACTGCCGTAAAAAACGGGGAAAAAACACGAATGACATCGACATCGGAACAAATGAAAAATCCGAATACGACAGCTTAGTAAATTAGGCGTAATAAATTCAAAAAGTTGCAGTTTTACACTTTCGATGTCATTCGTGATTGAACTTTGACCTTTTTCCGAAAATTACGAATGTTAGTAAATATACCCCATTGAGCCCTAGGGGTCTTAACAAGGATTTTGAAGTGAAATGGTTTTTAAATTAGATGTTTATTGAAGGTGTGTATCGATAAAATCATGTTTAACTATGCACTTGTTCATGGGACATTATCTTTTTAGTGTTCTGTTTTCCATAAGAAGAGGATACTTTCTCAACAAAGTCTACAGTGCTGCTAAGGATTGATACATTTATCCGGACTAGCTATTGAGTATCATACTTTGTCGTTTTGATGTGAGAAAGGACTTTGTATGTTATGTACCTTAGTTGGAGATACACTATGTCACTATGTTGCTTATTATTAATGTGTTATTTTAGTTGTTTTTATTTTAACAAAATCGGGCAAGTGAGTGAGGAACCACAATAAAAATGGTGGTAACCTCACTTCCGGTGTTTTGGTCCAATCACGTGACCTACTGGCTGCAGTGATTGTGAGAGACAAATGATTAACAGGAAGTAGGAGGTACTGTTCCTCAGCCGAATTACACCACTAAACTCCTTTTTACTTAGGGAATAGACAGTTATCCGCCGATGGGTCCGATCATGTGACCGGATCGGGTTCATGTTACTAGCACTGTATATATAGGGACAGAACTATTGTTAAAGCACCATCGGGGAAAAAGTTCTGATGGTACATTGCACACAGAACACACTTCCTGTCCCCGAATAATGAAAATAAGAAATAAACGAGGGATCTGTATTTTATTTTGAAATATCATTTGGAGGAAATCGGGGGAACTATGAAAAATGACATTATGAATAAATTGTTATAAAGTTTTTTAATTTTTTATATTGTTGTATATTAGTTTGTAAATGAGAGTGGCACCTCCCAGTAATTAAGGGAGAGTACCTGAGGGGTATATATACCTGGGAGAGGAGGCACCTGCATATATGCCTTTATAAAGATCAGAAATACTGATTGAAACTAGAGATGAGCGCCTGAAATTTTTCGGGTTTTGTGTTTTGGTTTTGGGTTCAGTTCCGCGGCCGTGTTTTGGGTTCGACCGCGTTTTGGCAAAACCTCACCGAATTTTTTTTGTCGGATTCGGGTGTGTTTTGGATTCGGGTGTTTTTTTCAAAAAACCCTAAAAAACAGCTTAAATCATAGAATTTGGGGGTCATTTTGATCCCATATTATTATTAACCTCAAAAACCATAATTTCCACTCATTTTCAGTCTATTCTGAATACCTCACACCTCACAATATTATTTTTAGTCCTAAAATTTGCACCAAGGTCGCTGGATGACTAAGCTAAGCGACACTAGTGGCCGACACAAACACCTGGCCCATCTAGGAGTGGCACTTCCAAAAAACCCTCCCCAATCAGCACATGACGCAAAGAAAAAAAGAGGCGCAATGAGGTAGCTGACTGTGTGAGTAAGATTAGCGACCCTAGTGGCCGACACAAACACCGGGCCCATTTAGGAGTGGCACTGCAGTGTCACGCAGGATGTCCCTTCCAAAAAACCCTCCCCAATCAGCACATGACGCAAAGAAAAAAAGAGGCGCAATGAGGTAGCTGACTGTGTGAGTAAGATTAGCGACCCTAGTGGCCGACACAAACACCGGGCCCATTTAGGAGTGGCACTGCAGTGTCACGCAGGATGTCCCTTCCAAAAAACCCTCCCCAATCAGCACATGACGCAAAGAAAAAAAGAGGCGCAATGAGGTAGCTGACTGTGTGAGTAAGATTAGCGACCCTAGTGGCCGACACAAACACCGGGCCCATTTAGGAGTGGCACTGCAGTGTCACGCAGGTTGTCCCTTCCAAAAAACCCTCCCCAATCAGCACATGACGCAAAGAAAAAAAGAGGCGCAATGAGGTAGCTGACTGTGTGAGTAAGATTAGCGACCCTAGTGGCCGACACAAACACCGGGCCCATTTAGGAGTGGCACTGCAGTGTCACGCAGGATGTCCCTTCCAAAAAACCCTCCCCAATCAGCACATGACGCAAAGAAAAAAAGAGGCGCAATGAGGTAGCTGACTGTGTGAGTAAGATTAGCGACCCTAGTGGCCGACACAAACACCGGGCCCATTTAGGAGTGGCACTGCAGTGTCACGCAGGATATCCCTTCCAAAAAACCCTCCCCAAACAGCACATGACGCAAAGAAAAATAAAAGAAAAAAGAGGTGCAAGATGGAATTGTCCTTGGGCCCTCCCACCCACCCTTATGTTGTATAAACAAAACAGGACATGCACACTTTAACCAACCCATCATTTCAGTGACAGGGTCTGCCACACGACTGTGACTGATATGACGGGTTGGTTTGGACCCCCCCCCAAAAAAGAAGCATTTAATCTCTCCTTGCACAAACTGGCTCTACAGAGGCAAGATGTCCACCTCATCATCACCCTCCGATATATCACCGTGTACATCCCCCTCCTCACAGATTATCAATTCGTCCCCACTGGAATCCACCATCTCAGCTCCCTGTGTACTTTGTGGAGGCAATTGCTGCTGGTCAATGTCTCCGCGGAGGAATTGATTATAATTCATTTTAATGAACATCATCTTCTCCACATTTTCTGGATGTAACCTCGTACGCCGATTGCTGACAAGGTGAGCGGCGGCACTAAACACTCTTTCGGAGTACACACTTGTGGGAGGGCAACTTAGGTAGAATAAAGCCAGTTTGTGCAATGGCCTCCAAATTGCCTCTTTTTCCTGCCAGTATAAGTATGGACTGTGTGACGTGCCTACTTGGATGCGGTCACTCATATAATCCTCCACCATTCTTTCAATGGTGAGAGAATCATATGCAGTGACAGTAGACGACATGTCCATAATCGTTGTCAGGTCCTTCAGTCCGGACCAGATGTCAGCATCAGCAGTCGCTCCAGACTGCCCTGCATCACCGCCAGCGGGTGGGCTCGGAATTCTGAGCCTTTTCCTCGAACCCCCAGTTGCGGGAGAATGTGAAGGAGGAGATGTTGACAGGTCGCGTTCCGCTTGACTTGACAATTTTCTCACCAGCAGGTCTTTCAACCCCAGCAGACTTGTGTCTGCCGGAAAGAGAGATCCAAGGTAGGCTTTAAATCTAGGATCGAGCACGGTGGCCAAAATGTAGTGCTCTGATTTCAACAGATTGACCACCCGTGAATCCTTGTTAAGCGAATTAAGGGCTCCATCCACAAGTCCCACATGCCTAGCGGAATCGCTCCGTGTTAGCTCCTCCTTCAATGTCTCCAGCTTCTTCTGCAAAAGCCAGATGAGGGGAATGACCTGACTCAGGCTGGCAGTGTCTGAACTGACTTCACGTGTGGCAAGTTCAAAGGGCATCAGAACCTTGCACAACGTTGAAATCATTCTCCACTGCGCTTGAGACAGGTGCATTCCACCTCCTATATCGTGCTCAATTGTATAGGCTTGAATGGCCTTTTGCTGCTCCTCCAACCTCTGAAGCATATAGAGGGTTGAATTCCACCTCGTTACCACTTCTTGCTTCAGATGATGGCAGGGCAGGTTCAGTAGTTTTTGGTGGTGCTCCAGTCTTCTGTACGTGGTGCCTGTACGCCGAAAGTGTCCCGCAATTTTTCTGGCCACCGACAGCATCTCTTGCACGCCCCTGTCGTTTTTTAAATAATTCTGCACCACCAAATTCAAGGTATGTGCAAAACATGGGACGTGCTGGAATTTGCCCATATTTAATGCACACACAATATTGCTGGCGTTGTCCGATGCCACAAATCCACAGGAGAGTCCAATTGGGGTAAGCCATTCCGCGATGATCTTCCTCAGTTGCCGTAAGAGGTTTTCAGCTGTGTGCGTATTCTGGAAACCGGTGATACAAAGCGTAGCCTGCCTAGGAAAGAGTTGGCGTTTGCGAGATGCTGCTACTGGTGCCGCCGCTGCTGTTCTTGCGGCGGGAGTCCATACATCTACCCAGTGGGCTGTCACAGTCATATAGTCCTGACCCTGCCCTGCTCCACTTGTCCACATGTCCGTGGTTAAGTGGACATTGGGTACAACTGCATTTTTTAGGACACTGGTGAGTCTTTTTCTGAGGTCTGTGTACATTTTCGGTATCGCCTGCCTAGAGAAGTGGAACCTAGATGGTATTTGGTAACGGGGGCACACTGCCTCAATAAATTGTCTAGTTCCCTGTGAACTAACGGCGGATACCGGACGCACGTCTAACACCAACATAGTTGTCAAGGCCTCAGTTATCCGCTTTGCAGCAGGATGACTGCTGTGATATTTCATCTTCCTCGCAAAGGACTGTTGAACAGTCAATTGCTTACTGGAAGTAGTACAAGTGGGCTTACGACTTCCCCTCTGGGATGACCATCGACTCCCAGCAGCAACAACAGCAGCGCCAGCAGCAGTAGGCGTTACACGCAAGGATGCATCGGAGGAATCCCAGGCAGGAGAGGACTCGTCAGAATTGCCAGTGACATGGCCTGCAGGACTATTGGCATTCCTGGGGAAGGAGGAAATTGACACTGAGGGAGTTGGTGGGGTGGTTTGCGTGAGCTTGGTTACAAGAGGAAGGGATTTACTGGTCAGTGGACTGCTTCCGCTGTCACCCAAAGTTTTTGAACTTGTCATTGACTTATTATGAATGCGCTGCAGGTGACGTATAAGGGAGGATGTTCCGAGGTGGTTAACGTCCTTACCCCTACTTATTACAGCTTGACAAAGGGAACACACGGCTTGACACCTGTTGTCCGCATTTCTGTTGAAATAGTTCCACACCGAAGAGCTGATTTTTTTGGTATTTTCACCAGGCATGTCAACGGCCATATTCCTCCCACGGACAACAGGTGTCTCCCCGGGTGCCTGACTTAAACAAACCACCTCACCATCAGAATCCTCCTGGTCAATTTCCTCCCCAGCGCCAGCAACACCCATATCCTCCTCATCCTGGTGTACTTCAACACTGACATCTTCAATCTGACTATCAGGAACTGGACTGCGGGTGCTCCTTCCAGCACTTGCAGGGGGCGTGCAAATGGTGGAAGGCGCATGCTCTTCACGTCCAGTGTTGGGAAGGTCAGGCATCGCAACCGACACAATTGGACTCTCCTTGTGGATTTGGGATTTCGAAGAACGCACAGTTCTTTGCGGTGCTACTGCTTTTGCCAGCTTGAGTCTTTTCATTTTTCTAGCGAGAGGCTGAGTGCCTCCATCCTCATGTGAAGCTGAACCACTAGCCATGAACATAGGCCAGGGCCTCAGCCGTTCCTTGCCACTCCGTGTGGTAAATGGCATATTGGCAAGTTTACGCTTCTCCTCCGACAATTTTATTTTAGGTTTTGGAGTCCTTTTTTTACTGATATTTGGTGTTTTGGATTTGACATGCTCTGTACTATGACATTGGGCATCGGCCTTGGCAGACGACGTTGCTGGCATTTCATCGTCTCGGCCATGACTAGTGGCAGCAGCTTCAGCACGAGGTGGAAGTGGATCTTGATCTTTCCCTAATTTTGGAACCTCAACATTTTTGTTCTCCATATTTTAATAGGCACAACTAAAAGGCACCTCAGGTAAACAATGGAGATGGATGGATACTAGTATACAATTATGGACGGACTGCCGAGTGCCGACACAGAGGTAGCTACAGCCGTGAACTACCGTACTGTGTCTGCTGCTAATATAGACTGGTTGATAAAGAGATGTCGTAGTATGTATGTATGAAGAAGAAAGAAAAAAAAACCACGGTTAGGTGGTATACAATTATGGACGGACTGCCGAGTGCCGACACAGAGGTAGCCACAGCCGTGAACTACCGTACTGTACTGTGTCTGCTGCTAATATAGACTGGTTGATAAAGAGATGTCGTAGTATGTATGTATAAAGAAGAAAGAAAAAAAAACCACGGTTAGGTGGTATACAATTATGGACGGACTGCCGAGTGCCGACACAGAGGTAGCCACAGCCGTGAACTACCGTACTGTACTGTGTCTGCTGCTAATATAGACTGGTTGATAAAGAGATGTCGTAGTATGTATGTATGAAGAAGAAAGAAAAAAAAACCACGGTTAGCTGGTATACAATTATGGACGGACTGCCGAGTGCCGACACAGAGGTAGCCACAGCCGTGAACTACCGTACTGTACTGTATCTGCTGCTAATATAGACTGGTTGATAAAGAGATGTCGTAGTATGTATGTATGAAGAAGAAAGAAAAAAAAACCACGGTTAGGTGGTATACAATTATGGACGGACTGCCGAGTGCTGACACAGAGGTAGCCACAGCCGTGAACTACCGTACTGTCCTGTGTCTGCTGCTAATATAGACTGGTTGATAAAGAGATGTCGTAGTATGTATGTATAAAGAAGAAAGAAAAAAAAACCACGGTTAGGTGGTATACAATTATGGACGGACTGCCGAGTGCCGACACAGAGGTAGCCACAGCCGTGAACTACCGTACTGTACTGTGTCTGCTGCTAATATAGACTGGTTGATAAAGAGATGTCGTAGTATGTATGTATGAAGAAGAAAGAAAAAAAAACCACGGTTAGGTGGTATACAATTATGGACGGACTGCCGAGTGCCGACACAGAGGTAGCCACAGCCGTGAACTACCGTACTGTACTGTGTCTGCTGCTAATATAGACTGGTTGATAAAGAGATGTCGTAGTATGTATGTATGAAGAAGAAAGAAAAAAAAACCACGGTTAGGTGGTATACAATTATGGACGGACTGCCGAGTGCCGACACAGAGGTAGCCACAGCCGTGAACTACCGTACTGTACTGTGTCTGCTGCTAATATAGACTGGTTGATAAAGAGATGTAGTAGTATGTATGTATAAAGAAGAAAGAAAAAAAAACCACGGGTAGGTCGTATACAATTATGGATGGACTGCCGAGTGCCGACACAGAGGTAGCTACAGCCGTGAACTACCGTACTGTGTCTGCTGCGACTGGATGATAAATAATGATATAAAAAATATATATATATCACTACTGCAGCCGGACAGGTATATATATTATATAATGACGGACCTGCTGGACACTGTCTGTCAGCAGAATGAGTTTTTTATAGAATAAAAAAAAAAACACCACACAAGTGAAGTCACACGACGAGTGTTTAACTTTTTCAGGCAATCACAATATAGTATACTACTAACTATACTGGTGGTCAGTGTGGTCAGGTCACTGGTCAGTCACACTGGCAGTGGCACTCCTGCAGCAAAAGTGTGCACTGTTTAATTTTAATATAATATGTACTCCTGGCTCCTGCTATAACCTATAACTGGCACTGCAGTGCTCCCCAGTCTCCCCCACAATTATAAGCTGTGTGAGCTGAGCACAGTCAGATATATAATATATATATACATAGATGATGCAGCACACTGGGCTGAGCAGTGCACACAGATATGGTATGTGACTGTCTTGTACTCCTGGCTCCTGCTATAACCTATAACTGGCACTGCAGTGCTCCCCAGTCTCCCCCACAATTATAAGCTGTGTGAGCTGAGCACAGTCAGATATATATACATAGATGATGCAGGCATGCAGCACACTGGGCTGAGCAGTGCACACAGATATGGTATGTGACTGAGTCACTGTGTGTACCGTTTTTTTCAGGCAGAGAACGGATATATTAAATAAAACAACTGCACTGCTGGTGGTCACTGTGGTCAGTCACTAAACTCTGCACTCTCTTCTACAGTATCAGCCTCAGGTCAATCTCTCTCTCTCTCTCCTAATCTAAATGGAGAGGACGCCAGCCACGTCCTCTCCCTATCAATCTCAATGCACGTGTGAAAATGGCGGCGACGCGCGGCTCCTTATATAGAATCCGAGTCTCGCGAGAATCCGACAGCGTCATGATGACGTTCGGGCGCGCTCGGGTTAACCGAGCAAGGCGGGAAGATCCGAGTCGCTCGGACCCGTGAAAAAAAACATGAAGTTCGTGCGGGTTCGGATTCAGAGAAACCGAACCCGCTCATCTCTACTTTTTCCTGCCAGTATAAGTATGGACTGTGTGACGTGCCTACTTGGATGCGGTCACTCATATAATCCTCCACCATTCTTTCAATGGTGAGAGAATCATATGCAGTGACAGTAGACGACATGTCCGTAATCGTTGTCAGGTCCTTCAGTCCGGACCAGATGTCAGCATCAGCAGTCGCTCCAGACTGGCCTGCATCACCGCCAGCGGGTGGGCTCGGAATTCTGAGCCTTTTCCTCGCACCCCCAGTTGCGGGAGAATGTGAAGGAGGAGATGTTGACAGGTCGCGTTCCGCTTGACTTGACAATTTTCTCACCAGCAGGTCTTTCAACCCCAGCAGACTTGTGTCTGCCGGAAAGAGAGATCCAAGGTAGGCTTTAAATCTAGGATCGAGCACGGTGGCCAAAATGTAGTGCTCTGATTTCAACAGATTGACCACCCGTGAATCCTTGTTAAGCGAATTAAGGGCTCCATCCACAAGTCCCACATGCCTAGCGGAATCGCTCCGTGTTAGCTCCTCCTTCAATGTCTCCAGCTTCTTCTGCAAAAGCCTGATCAGGGGAATGACCTGACTCAGGCTGCCAGTGTCTGAACTGACTTCACGTGTGGCAAGTTCAAAGGGCATCAGAACCTTGCACAACGTTGAAATCATTCTCCACTGCGCTTGAGACAGGTGCATTCCACCTCCTATATCGTGCTCAATTGTATAAGCTTGAATGGCCTTTTGCTGCTCCTCCAACCTCTGAAGCATATAGAGGGTTGAATTCCACCTCGTTACCACTTCTTGCTTCAGATGATGGCAGGGCAGGTTCAGTAGTTTTTGGTGGTGCTCCAGTCTTCTGTACGTGGTGCCTGTACGCCGAAAGTGTCCCGCAATTTTTCTGGCCACCGACAGCATCTCTTGCACGCCCCTGTCGTTTTTTAAATAATTCTGCACCACCAAATTCAAGGTATGTGCAAAACATGGGACGTGCTGGAATTTGCCCATATTTAATGCACACACAATATTGCTGGCGTTGTCCGATGCCACAAATCCACAGGAGAGTCCAATTGGGGTAAGCCATTCCGCGATGATCTTCCTCAGTTGCCGTAAGAGGTTTTCAGCTGTGTGCGTATTCTGGAAACCGGTGATACAAAGTGTAGCCTGCCTAGGAAAGAGTTGGCGTTTGCGAGATGCTGCTACTGGTGCCGCCGCTGCTGTTCTTGCGGCGGGAGTCCATACATCTACCCAGTGGGCTGTCACAGTCATATAGTCCTGACCCTGCCCTGCTCCACTTGTCCACATGTCCGTGGTTAAGTGGACATTGGGTACAACTGCATTTTTTAGGACACTGGTGAGTCTTTTTCTGAGGTCTGTGTACATTTTCGGTATCGCCTGCCTAGAGAAGTGGAACATAGATGGTATTTGGTAACGGGGGCACACTGCCTCAATAAATTGTCTAGTTCCCTGTGAACTAACGGCGGATACCGGACGCACGTCTAACACCAACATAGTTGTCAAGGCCTCAGTTATCCGCTTTGCAGCAGGATGACTGCTGTGATATTTCATCTTCCTCGCAAAGGACTGTTGAACAGTCAATTGCTTACTGGAAGTAGTACAAGTGGGCTTACGACTTCCCCTCTGGGATGACCATCGACTCCCAGCAGCAACAACAGCAGCGCCAGCAGCAGTAGGCGTTACACGCAAGGATGCATCGGAGGAATCCCAGGCAGGAGAGGACTCGTCAGAATTGCCAGTGACATGGCCTGCAGGACTATTGGCATTCCTGGGGAAGGAGGAAATTGACACTGAGGGAGTTGGTGGGGTGGTTTGCGTGAGCTTGGTTACAAGAGGAAGGGATTTACTGGTCAGTGGACTGCTTCCGCTGTCACCCAAAGTTTTTGAACTTGTCACTGACTTATTATGAATGCGCTGCAGGTGACGTATAAGGGAGGATGTTCCGAGGTGGTTAACGTCCTTACCCCTACTTATTACAGCTTGACAAAGGGAACACACGGCTTGACACCTGTTGTCCGCATTTCTGTTGAAATAGTTCCACACCGAAGAGCTGATTTTTTTGGTATTTTCACCAGGCATGTCAACGGCCATATTCCTCCCACGGACAACAGGTGTCTCCCCGGGTGCCTGACTTAAACAAACCACCTCACCATCAGAATCCTCCTGGTCAATTTCCTCCCCAGCGCCAGCAACACCCATATCCTCCTCATCCTGGTGTACTTCAACACTGACATCTTCAATCTGACTATCAGGAACTGGACTGCGGGTGCTCCTTCCAGCACTTGCAGGGGGCGTGCAAATGGTGGAAGGCGCATGCTCTTCACGTCCAGTGTTGGGAAGGTCAGGCATCGCAACCGACACAATTGGACTCTCCTTGTGGATTTGGGATTTCGAAGAACGCACAGTTTTGCGGTGCTACTGCTTTTGCCAGCTTGAGTCTTTTCATTTTTCTAGCGAGAGGCTGAGTGCCTCCATCCTCATGTGAAGCTGAACCACTAGCCATGAACATAGGCCAGGGCCTCAGCCGTTCCTTGCCACTCCGTGTGGTAAATGGCATATTGGCAAGTTTACGCTTCTCCTCCGACAATTTTATTTTAGGTTTTGGAGTCCTTTTTTTACTGATATTTGGTGTTTTGGATTTGACATGCTCTGTACTATGACATTGGGCATCGGCCTTGGCAGACGACGTTGCTGGCATTTCATCGTCTCGGCCATGACTAGTGGCAGCAGCTTCAGCACGAGGTGGAAGTGGATCTTGATCTTTCCCTAATTTTGGAACCTCCAACATTTTTGTTCTCCATATTTTAATAGGCACAACTAAAAGGCACCTCAGGTAAACAATGGAGATGGATGGATACTAGTATACAATTATGGACGGACTGCCGAGTGCCGACACAGAGGTAGCTACAGCCGTGAACTACCGTACTGTGTCTGCTGCTAATATAGACTGGTTGATAAAGAGATGTCGTAGTATGTATGTATGAAGAAGAAAGAAAAAAAAACCACGGTTAGGTGGTATACAATTATGGACGGACTGCCGAGTGCCGACACAGAGGTAGCCACAGCCGTGAACTACCGTACTGTACTGTGTCTGCTGCTAATATAGACTGGTTGATAAAGAGATGTCGTAGTATGTATGTATAAAGAAGAAAGAAAAAAAAACCACGGTTAGGTGGTATACAATTATGGACGGACTGCCGAGTGCCGACACAGAGGTAGCCACAGCCGTGAACTACCGTACTGTACTGTGTCTGCTGCTAATATAGACTGGTTGATAAAGAGATGTCGTAGTATGTATGTATGAAGAAGAAAGAAAAAAAAAACACGGTTAGGTGGTATACAATTATGGACGGACAGCCGAGTGCCGACACAGAGGTAGCCACAGCCGTGAACTACCGTACTGTACTGTGTCTGCTGCTAATATAGACTGGTTGATAAAGAGATGTCGTAGTATGTATGTATGAAGAAGAAAGAAAAAAAAACCACGGTTAGGTGGTATACAATTATGGACGGACTGCCGAGTGCCGACACAGAGGTAGCCACAGCCGTGAACTACCGTACTGTACTGTGTCTGCTGCTAATATAGACTGGTTGATAAAGAGATGTCGTAGTATGTATGTATAAAGAAGAAAGAAAAAAAAACCACGGTTAGGTGGTATACAATTATGGACGGACTGCCGAGTGCCGACACAGAGGTAGCCACAGCCGTGAACTACCGTACTGTACTGTGTCTGCTGCTAATATAGACTGGTTGATAAAGAGATGTCGTAGTATGTATGTATGAAGAAGAAAGAAAAAAAAACCACGGTTAGGTGGTATACAATTATGGACGGACTGCCGAGTGCCGACACAGAGGTAGCCACAGCCGTGAACTACCGTACTGTACTGTGTCTGCTGCTAATATAGACTGGTTGATAAAGAGATGTCGTAGTATGTATGTATGAAGAAGAAAGAAAAAAAAACCACGGTTAGGTGGTATACAATTATGGACGGACTGCCGAGTGCCGACACAGAGGTAGCCACAGCCGGGAACTACCGTACTGTACTGTGTCTGCTGCTAATATAGACTGGTTGATAAAGAGATGTAGTAGTATGTATGTATAAAGAAGAAAGAAAAAAAAACCACGGGTAGGTGGTATACAATTATGGATGGACTGCCGAGTGCCGACACAGAGGTAGCTACAGCCGTGAACTACCGTACTGTGTCTGCTGCGACTGGATGATAAATAATGATATAAAATATATATATATATCACTACTGCAGCCGGACAGGTATATATATTATATAATGACGGACCTGCTGGACACTGTCTGTCAGCAGAATGAGTTTTTTATAGAATAAAAAAAAAAACACCACACAAGTGAAGTCACACGACGAGTGTTTAACTTTTTCAGGCAATCACAATATAGTATACTACTAACTATACTGGTGGTCAGTGTGGTCAGGTCACTGGTCAGTCACACTGGCAGTGGCACTCCTGCAGCAAAAGTGTGCACTGTTTAATTTTAATATAATATGTACTCCTGGCTCCTGCTATAACCTATAACTGGCACTGCAGTGCTCCCCAGTCTCCCCCACAATTATAAGCTGTGTGAGCTGAGCACAGTCAGATATATAATATATATATACATAGATGATGCAGCACACTGGGCTGAGCAGTGCACACAGATATGGTATGTGACTGTCTTGTACTCCTGGCTCCTGCTATAACCTATAACTGGCACTGCAGTGCTCCCCAGTCTCCCCCACAATTATAAGCTGTGTGAGCTGAGCACAGTCAGATATATATACATAGATGATGCAGGCATGCAGCACACTGGGCTGAGCAGTGCACACAGATATGGTATGTGACTGAGTCACTGTGTGTACCGTTTTTTTCAGGCAGAGAACGGATATATTAAATAAAACAACTGCACTGCTGGTGGTCACTGTGGTCAGTCACTAAACTCTGCACTCTCTTCTACAGTATCAGCCTCAGGTCAATCTCTCTCTCTCTCTCCTAATCTAAATGGAGAGGACGCCAGCCACGTCCTCTCCCTATCAATCTCAATGCACGTGTGAAAATGGCGGCGACGCGCGGCTCCTTATATAGAATCCGAGTCTCGCGAGAATCCGACAGCGTCATGATGACGTTCGGGCGCGCTCGGGTTAACCGAGCAAGGCGGGAAGATCCGAGTCGCTCGGACCCGTGAAAAAAAACATGAAGTTCGTGCGGGTTCGGATTCAGAGAAACCGAACCCGCTCATCTCTAATTGAAACGCGTTGGCTGATGAGAGGGACAGAACGGCGACCTGACCAGACGAGGAGAGGACAGGTGACCCATTCTTGGAGCTGAAACCTTCCCCGGGGATTTGTTTGGAACATCTATCAGTTCCTTTTATGTGCACCTTATACTTTGTAAATCTGGTAGGAAGCCACCAGTATAAGTGTTCATGTGGATGTAACATCTGTGGATCATTCAGTATATCCTTGCATGGATATTTTATGAACTTTTTAAATTAAAAAATCTTTTTAAGTAAGAATCACACTTTTGTCCATTATCAGTGAATTATATGCTGGTAAAAAATATATGAGTAACACTTCTTGTGAATATGCTGCACTAGATTGTCTCTTTTTATACTTTTACATGTTTAACTGCCTGGAAATTATATCTCACAAAAATTGAGAAGAAACAAGCAGATTGAAAGAGTTTCATCTATTCATAAGTTAAGTAAAAATACATGTTATGTTACTGGCTCATTAGGAGGCGCAGAGAGGGGACTACCCCATTTTTTCCAAATTTGTATCGCTTTTGGGTTAGGATAACACCCAAGGGGATAGCCTATTCCTTGCTGCCTCGTGTATAGCGCAAATTGATGTAGGTGCAATTTTCCTTGGATAGATTATGTTTGTAGGTTTTATTAGTTTCCATAAAATGTTGTGTTTCCTGATCCACTAAACGTATGTAGGTTTTAATACTTGCGTTATTGGATAATGGATCAAATGTTGATGGCTTTTTAAATTGAACAAGTTTCTCAGGGATTGTAACATTATTTATAATAGGGTTCTCAATTAAATATTCCCTTAGTTTAAGTTTCTAGTGAAATTGGTTCTTAGCTACCTGCCATTTTAATTCGTCAAATGGAGTTGATGGTATAAATGACAATCCTTTGGATAGTACATTACGTTCATTTAATGACAAATCATAGTGGGACAGATTCAGAATTATTTCCACTTGTTTTGTGCGTGTTACCAGGGAGAGGGTGACAGGCAGTGAGTGACAAGGTGAGGCATCGGGTGAAGCCAGGACAGAGGTTACTGACAGTGGGTGGCTTATATATATATATATATATATATACACACGCACTGCTCACAAATATAAAGGCAACACTTAAACAACACATCCTAGATGTGAATGAATGACATATTCTTATTAAATACTTTGTTCTTTACATAGTTGAATGTGCTGACAACAAAATCACACAAAAATTATCAATGGAAATCAAATTTATTAACCCATGGAGGTCTGTATTTGGAGTCACACTCAAAATTAAAGTGGAAAAACACACTACAGGCTGATCCAACTTTGATGTAATGTGCTTAAAACAAGTCAAAATGAGGCTCAGTAGTGTGTGTGGCCTCCACGTGCCTGTATGACCTCCCTACAATGCCTGGGCATACTCCTGATGAGGTGGCAGATGGTCTCCTGAGGGATCTCCTCCCAGACCTGGACTAAAGCATCCGCCAACTCCTGGACAGTCTGTGGTGCAACGTGGCATTGGTGGATGGAGCGAGACATGATGTCCCAGATGTGCTCAATTGGATTCAGGTCTGGGGAACGGGCGGATCAGTCCATAGCATCAATGCCTTCGTCTTGCAGGAACTGCTGACACACTCCAGCCACATGAGGTCTAGCATTGTCTTGCATTAGGAGGAACCCAGGGCCAACCGCACCAGCATATGGTCACACAAGGGGTCTGAGGATCTCATCTCGGTACCCAATGGCAGTCAGGCTACCTCTGGCGAGCACATGGAGAGCTGGGCGGCCCCCCAAAGAAATGCCACCCCACACCATTACTGACCCACTGCCAAACCAATAATTTAGGAGGATGTTGCAGGCAGCAGAACGTTCTCCTTGGTATCTCCAGACTCTGTCACATCTGTCACATGTGCTCTGTGAGAACCTGCTTTCATCTGTGAAGAGCACAGGGCACCAGTGGCAAATTTGCCGATCTTGGTGTTCTCTGGCAAATGCCAAACGTCCTGCACGGTGTTGGGCTGTAAGCACAACCCCCACCTGTGGACATCGGGCCCTCATACCACCCTCATGGAGTCTGTTTCTGATCGATTGAGTAGACACATGCACATTTGTGGCTTGCTGGAGGTCATTTTGCAGGGCTCTGGCAGTGCTCCTCCTGTTCCTCCTTGCACAAAGGCGGAGGTAGCAGTCCTGCTGCTGGGTTGTTGCCCTCCTATGGCCTCCTCCACATCTCCTGATGTACTGACCAGTCTCCTGGGTAGCGCCTCCATGCTCTGTACACTATGCTGACAGACACAGCAAACCTTCTTGCCACAGCTCGCATTGATGTGCCATCCTGGATGAGCTTCACTACCTGAGCCACTTGTGTGGATTGTAGACTCCGTCTCATGCTACCACTAGAGTGATAGCACTGTCAGCTTTTAAAAGTGACCAAAACATCAGCCAGAAAGCATAGGAGCTGAGAAGTGGTCTGTGGTCACCACCTGCAGAACAATTCCTTTATTGGGGGTGTCTTGCTAATTGCCTATAATTTCCACCTGTTGTCTATTCCATTTGCACAACAGCATGTGAAATTGATTGTTAATCAGTGTTGCTTCCTAAGTGGACAGTTTGATTTCACAGAAGTGTGATTGACTTGGAGTTACATTGTGTTGTTTAAGTGTTCCCTTTATTTTTTTGTGCAGTGCATATTATATATATATATGTGTGTGTGTGTGTGTGTGTGTGTGTGTGTGTGTGTGTGTGTGTGTGTGTGTGTGTGTGTGTGTGTGTGTGTGTATATATATATATATATATATTGCTATGGGTGATACAGCGCCACTTGTGAGGTATAGTCTCAGTAATAACTTATTATATAAATTGTAAAAAATATTAAAAACACACAAACACCTTGTTAGAGGAGTCAGCCACCCCTTAAGAATGCAACCCTAGTACGGTGCTGCCAGAGAAATATATAGTGGAGGGATAAGGGTACCGGCGACTATTGTTGTGTAAACGTGCAAAAGGTTAATGTTAAAAGTTTATGATTCATGAGCCAAAAAATATAAAATCGAACAAACAGTTTTAATAGTATATAAAGATAAGATATCAAAATTCAGGTAAAAAGGTACAAGGTAAAATGGTAAAAAGGTAAAAAAGGGTAAAAACTTAGCTTTTTCAAAATAGGCAAGGGGGTCACAGGGAACCCTGTAGTGACCCCCTTGCCTATTTTGAAAAAGCTAAGTTTTTACCCTTTTTTACCTTTTTACCATTTTACCTTGTACCTTTTTACCTGAATTTTGATATCTTATCTTTATATACTATTAAAACTGTTTGTTCGATTTTATATTTTTTGGCTCATGAATCATAAACTTTTAACATTAACCTTTTGCACGTTTACACAACAATAGTCGCCGGTACCCTTATCCCTCCACTATATATATATATATATATATATATAAACATGAAAGATACAGCGCTGGTTGATACAATCTGGAGTATTAACACATATAAAATATATAAGTACATCTCGAAGTGGAACCACAGCTGCTCAATAGACGCTCATAAGCACTAGATCCTCCTATGATACTTCAGGATCACAGCTCCCCTTTAACCAATCCGAACTCCAACGGAGAAAAATATCTGTTGTGTATATATATGTTCTATTGACAATAGAACATATATATACACAACAGATATTTTTCTCCGTTGGAGTTCGGATTGGTTGAAGGGGAGCTGCGATCCTGAAGTATCATAGGAGGATCTAGTGCTTATGAGCGTCTATTGAGCAGCTTTGGTTCCACTTTGAGATGTACTTATATATTTTATATGTGTTAATACTCCAGATTGTATCAACCAGCGCTATATCTTTCATGTTTTTATATATATATATATATATATATATATATATAATATACACACACACACACACATACATATATACACACACATATATATATATATATATATATATATATATATATATATTAGTGATGTGCTCCGGAAATTTTTCGGGTTTTGTGTTTTGGTTTTGGATTCGGTTCCGCGGCCGTGTTTTGGATTCGAACGCGTTTTGGCAAAACCTCCCTGAAATTTTTTTGTCGGATTCGGGTGTGTTTTGGATTCGGGTGTTTTTTTACAAAAAAAAAAACAGAAAAACGGGGCGTGGCCTGGCTAGCATAGAGGAAGGTCGGGTCTCTGCTGAGCTCTGGCTGGCACTGTATTAAAACCCACTTTTTGACCAGATTTGGAGGCCCACCGACAAGGGACTAGTCCCCTAAGCCCCACCACTACACCCAGCACCTGGAGGAAGAAGCTGCGGAATCGGGGGGGCCCTGCGTTGCCCCCTGCGGATTGCGGCCTACCTCCGCCCCAGAAGCCGGGGCCTCGATTTTGGAGCTGTGCCGGCGTTTCCTGGGACCCGGTTCGGCGACCCTGCAGACTCTCCCACCCACCTGAAAGGCTCTCCCTGGCACTGGGGGACTCACCCACCGGGCGCTGATCCTCGCAGGAGACCAGGGACCGGACGATCGGCTGGAGGTAAGGGCCGAGAAGTGTCTGGCTGGCAGCCGGCGGCCATCTTGCGGTTGGCGCCGCCCGGCCTCTAGACTTTACCTGGCCGATTCCCGACCTCTCCAGGCGCCTGCCCTTCCTCCCCCGTCTCACACAACACTGCTAGCAAGATCTAGCAAGATCTCTTCCCCCGCTGGCGGGGATCGACGACCGGGAGTCCTCCGGTGGGCCTAACTCTCACTGATAAGCGGCGGCCATCTTGGGACTGGCAAAGCACACATCTCACTCCCTGACTGGTGCTGGCTGTAACTAAGGCTCCCTCTTGTGGCGAATACTGGTATAGTCAACTCAGCCACTATACTTTATCTCTATAACCCTGCCTGTTCTCTTATCTCCTGAAGCCAGCACCTACTCCAGAGAAAGGCAGACGGAATAGCTCTAGCGGCTGCGTGCGGCGACTATTATACCCCGCACCCAACACTCAGACCACCCCAAACACCACGAGATCGGAGACCAGAAGCACTCCCACTACTCTTGCCGCACCACCCTCGGGACAAAACCAGATCCCTTACCCCTCTGGATTAACAGGCCTGATTGTCATCCCGCCCAGCTCAGATCTGTTCCTGCAATCACACCCTCCGGCTTTATGACCTCAGTGACCTCCACAATGTGAGCGCTCTCTAACCTGTCTGTCGCCACTCATGCTTGTCTAAATAACACGAAATATCCATCAATGTGACTGAGCACCCCTGTTTCACTATTACCAGCCGATTGGACCCTCCCCTGAAGCACGTCTCTCCGAGTACTCTAAGTGCGCTGCTACTGACGAGAAATGGCTCCTACAAAAAAAAAGGAGACAATTCCCCCGAAAGTCGCCTACCCCTCGCGAAAATCTCTCCAAATCTCCCCGCTACAAAATGCTCCTTCCCCCTCCGCCACACTGGACCCCTTGGGATCTAGTGTCCTGTCCACAGCTCTCTCAGTTTCGGGAGTAGACTGCGAGTCGGATGCCCCCCTAACCGTGAGATCCCTCTGCCAGATACTTTCCGCCTTCAAGTCTGAACTCTCTAAAGATCTGACCTCTGCCATCCGTGAGGTCAAAACTGAGCTGATATCTCTGGGAGATAGGACGGATCATTTGGAACGCAAGATGGAGGAATTGGTTACCTCCCACAACGACCTACTCTCATCTCACGATCGCCAACAACAAGATCTAGACCAATTCAAATCTAAATTGGCAGATATGGAGGACAGATCAAGGCGGAACAACATCAAAATTCGAGGCATCCCAGACTCGGTCACCAACTCTGAACTGGAAGCCTACGCCACTGTCCTATTCAAGAAACTCCTCCCAAAGGCGGATCCTTCGGAACTCCTGATTGACCGCATTCACCGCCTCCCCAGACCCCGAACTGTCTCATCCGACCTCCCTAAAGACACCCTCCTTCGAGTCCATTTCTTCCCAGTTAAGGAACGCATTATGAGGGCCGCTAGAGAATCCAAAAATTCAGACACTCTGGGGGGACTTCAGTTGTTCCAAGATTTCTCTGCCGCTACCATAGCAAAGAGACGTGCTTTCACCCCTATCACCCTTGCTTTGAGATCCCACGACATCCACTACCGCTGGGGATTCCCAGTTAAACTGATAGTCTCGTATGAAGACTTGACCTACATAATTTCCTCCCTAGATGCAGGTGTGAAATTATTGATGGACTGGGACATTTCCATCTCGAAGCCGTCTTCATCGTCTCGTGCTGCTAACGTCAGCCATGATTGGACGAACACCTGAATCACTGGACTGCCGAGCCGGGTCTTTTCGGAATCCATGCACCAAAACCTCCGAGTCACGGAGGCTGTAGACCTCCTCCCCCCCTAGTGTGGGGAGTTGAAAATATCCTCATTATGCTCTTTTCTACAAATGCAATGTTGTGCCTTATTATAAGTTTGTTTTCCAGGTCTATAAGTTACGGGGTTACTCCCTCACATGTTGTTCAACTGTTGTTATATCTTAAGGGGCGACACTTTGCCCAGTTATTTACTGACACATACTAATTACCTGCCTATGCCCTAGGGTGCATATGTTTCCTAATTAGAGAAGCCTTCAATAGATGCCTATGCCCTAAGGTTACTTTCTCAGAAGTTGTTTTGGAGTGGCGGCGCAGGTTAATCCAGCCCGCCTTCACCTTTTTCTGCACTACTGCATTCCCCAGAATTTTTTTTCCCTTCCCCTGCAGTAGTCATGCAGGTCCAATATACCGGACCTTTTCTTTTCGTTGTTTACCTCTTCCTCTCCTGTTTTAAACCCGACCCATCCACTTCCCGCATGCTCCCCTCCTCCTCAAGCTCCAGACTTGAATCATATCCCTGGCTACCAGTGCCTATTAGCACTCGGAGCAGATACGCTCCAATAGATCTCCATAGACCCCTCTTTCTCATGTCTAATATAGACTTTCAATGTTGAACCTTATATCTCTCAATGTCAAGGGACTGAACTCTCCCAACAAACGTAGGCTCGCCCTCTCCTTCTTCCACCAGCAAAAAGCTGATGTCGTAGCTTTACAAGAAACCCACTTCTCTTCTGTTAATCCCCCCCTCTTTAAAGACAGCCATTTCCCAGTGGGGTACTATGCTAATGGCCCATCCAAAAGAAACGGAGTAGCCATCCTTTTTAACAAAAATGTCTCCTTTTCCCTACACTCTCAACTTTCAGACAAAAATGGCCGATATATTATCATAACTGGCCTCCTCAATGACAAACCGGTTACCCTGGTATCCCTATACGCTCCTAACTCTAACCAGGTCCCCTTTTTGCGAAAATTATTCCTCAATATACGGAATGCTCTAAGGGGATCTTTGGTAGTTTTGGGGGACTTTAACCTTGTTCTAGACCCTAAATTGGACAAGTCCCGCCAATTCCCCCAGCCTGTTCCAACCACTATCTCTGGCCCCTCCCTAGCCTTCCGCAACCTGCTTGCAGAATTCGATTTATACGATGTCTGGAGGACACAATTCCCCTCAGGTCGAGAATACACATTTCACTCCCTTGTCCATAACTCCTACTCCAGAATAGACCTGATTCTATGTGATAAATGGTCTCTCCAGAGAACTAATAACGTAGATATCTTACCAATCACATGGTCGGACCACGCCCCAGTTCTCTGGAAATGGAACCTTCAGGGCAACTACAACCCTCCCCGACAATGGCGCCTTTATCCCTACCTACTAAATAACCCTTTGTCTAAAAAAATAATCTCTGACTCTATTGACTCCTATTTAACCACTAATTCTCCCCAAGATACCTCTCCTATCAATCACTGGTGTGCTTTTAAAGCCGTCACCCGTGGAGCCGCCATTCAGGCCGGAGCCACTCTCAAAAAACAAGCCCTTCAAAAGCAGAAGACTCTGGAGGCTGACCAGTTAGACCTTGAGACTAAGAATAGGGCCCATCCCTCCAAAACACTTAAAACTGAGATCTCTAATGTCCGAGGACAACTACAAAAGCTACTCCTCGCACGCACCCAAGCAGCCTTGAATAGAATGCGCCACAAGTTTTACCTGCTAGGAAATAAAACTGGCAAAATGCTTGCGCGCAAACTCCGCGTTCAGCAAGCCAGAAATAGAATTAAATGTATTTATTCTCCCACCAAACAAAAGATCTTGAACCCAAAAGATATAACGAACCAATTTGCAAGCTATTACGCCAAATTATACAACTTAGCAACTGACCCGCCCACCCCACAACCCTCCCCTCCGTCTATCTCGTCCTTCCTAGATGACCTTTCCCTCCCTACTCTTACGCAGGACCAGCTCTCTTCTCTGAATGCCCCTTGGTCGGCGGATGAAATCTCAACAACTATTAGATCCACACCCAGGAATAAAGCCCCCGGCCCAGACGGCTTTGTCTCTGACTTCTATACTACTTTCCATGACGTCCTTTCTCCCCTCCTGACCTCGCTATACAATACATTCTCAGATCGAGGCTCCCTTCCCCCAGAACTCTTAGAAGCGCGTATTGTTACTATTCCTAAGCCCGGCAAAGACCCCGCCCACGTACACAACTACCGACCAATAGCGCTACTAAACTGCGACATCAAACTATACGCCAAAATGATTGCAACACGCATTAACAAATTCCTACCCTCACTGATACACCCGGATCAGACTGGCTTCGTCCCTGGGAGACAAGCGTCTGACAACACACGTCGGGTCTTCAACCTGATAGACTCCCTATCTGAAGACCAGGGCCTTCTCTTGCTTTCGTTAGATGCAGAGAAGGCTTTTGACAGATTAAACTGGACATACATGCGCCAAACCCTCCTTAGATTCGGATTTAGGGATCGTATTCTTTCCTCTATTTTAGCGTTATACAGCTTCCCCACGGCCCGGGTGTTCAATGGAGGCTTCCTATCCGACCCTTTCCCTATTACAAATGGCACCAGGCAAGGCTGTCCCCTATCCCCCCTGATCTTCGTCCTATCAATTGAACCCCTAGCAGCTAAAATAAGAGACAATCCCAACATTCCGGCGATTCAGTTCGGTTCATCCCTCCATAAACAGAGCCTCTTTGCAGACGATGTCCTCCTATTTATCTCCAACCCCACTACAACTCTTCCAGTCTTACACTCTGTCCTAGAAGCCTTCAGCCTCGCTTCTTACTATAAACTAAACACTACTAAAACGGACGCCCTCCCCTTCAATTTATCTCACTCCACCCCAGCACTCCAAACTACCTTTCCATATAACTGGCGAACTCATACAATTAAATACCTGGGTATCAACATCCCTATCTCCACTACAGACGCCTTCTCTGCCAACTTAACCCCCTTGATGAAGTCATTAGAAGCACTTACGAAAGCCTGGTCATCCTATGAGGTCTCTTGGCTGGGACGAATGGCGGCATTTAAAATGTCCCTACTCCCTAAACTAATGTATCTCTTCCGAACTATACCATACCCCTTCCCAAAGAAAGCCATCCAAACTTGTTCCTCTATCATGACTAAGTATATCTGGTCTGCAAAACCACCCTTAATGGCTCTTTCAAGAATGACCTTGCCAAGAGCGTTTGGGGGTCTTAATATACCTAATATTCTTCTATACCAAGAAGCCTCCCTCCTAGCCCCCATTAAATACTATTTCTCAACCCAATTGCACAGTGGTTGGATGGAGCTGGAGCAAATTCGATCAAACCCAATCCCCCTAGTTGACCTTTTCCGTATCCCAAAATCGCTCCGACCTACGCAACCGTCCCTCCTTCCCTCCACGCAAGCTGCTTTACAAACCTGGGACTCCCTATCGACCTCCCTAACATCGCCCATTTCCCATATTTCCCAGATATCCATCACCACATTAGCATCGATGATTCCACATCTCAACCTATCCAAATGGAGACGCGCAGGAGTATTATCCCTAGGAGACCTCCTCGATGGACTTTCTCTAAAATCTTTTTCTACTCTCCAGTCACATTACTCTCTTCCAGCTACAGAACTCTTCCACTATGTGCAAGTAGCACACTGGTGGAAGACGATTCCTCCTACCTACGCAACGCTCCACACATCCTCACATACTCTCTTTTCTCGTCTCTCCTTACCAGATTCCAAAGGCGACATCACATACTGGTATAAACTTCGGATTACCCCTACCTCTCCTTCCAAGTCAAACGCCCAAAAGAAATGGGAACAGGACCTAGGAAAAACCCTATCTCCAAACGACTGGCGTCAAATCTTTTTAACCTCGCATTCCATGTCCCAGTGCCTAAACCACACTGAAATGCATATTAAACTAGTGAACAGACTATACCAAACCCCGGACCGAATACATAAATTCTGGCCCTCTCACAGTAATAAATGCTGGAGACTATGCGGCTCGGTAGGACATGTCTTCCACATATTCTGGTCGTGCCCAAAGATCACTAAATACTGGTTAGATGTATTTGAGCTAATAAACAAAGTTCTGTCCACCCACCTAGCTCCAGACCCAACTCTAGCATTACTACAAGTCGTCCCCGCTGCAATAATGCCACCTGCCAGATATGTCCTGGGCCACATCCTGATAGCCGCTCGAGCAAACCTAGCCCAAATGTGGAAACAATCCACTCCCCCTACCCTGCTAAGAGTTATACATAAGATAAACCACCATTTCCATATGGAGACAGATTCAGCTTCCTCCTCCCCCAACTTCTCTTCCCTCAAAACGCGCTGGCTCGCGTGGCAAACCTTTATTTCCTCGATTGAAGGGTCTCAGTATCTTCATAAATCCACCTCACCCCCACTTAGCCCATTCGGGATCTAAAATACAACACCTATCATCACACCCCCCATTACCTAGGCAGTTACACCTTCCCCTCCCTGTTAAGAGTCGACCCCTACTAGGTCTCCCCCCAATACCATCTTCTAAAGCGTACCTATAACTTCTGCTCAACAGGATTAGGCCACTACTACCTTACTGCAATGTATAGTTTTTCTATATGTCCCAACTTCTCTGTTCTCTGATGTATTATGTATACAAGGCTCCGATGTAACACTCTCCAATTCTAGTCTGGACCCCTATTCTCCCCCCCCCCTCCCTCTTTCTTCTACATCCCTACCATACCGACCCTTACACTGTGTTGATGTATCACCCCCCCTTTTTTCTTCGTTCGGTACCCCATAAAAATGTTTATCTTTTCAATAAAAACTATTGATTCAAAAAAAAATCAAAACAGAAAAACAGCTTCAATCATAGAATTTGGGGGTCATTTTGATCCCATAGTATTATTACCCTCAATAACCATAATTTCCACTAATTTCCAGTCTATTCTGAACACCTCACAATATTATTTTTAGTCCTAAAATTTGCACCAAGGTCGCTGGATGGCTAAGCTAAGCGACCCAAGTGGCCGACACAAACACCTGGCCCATCTAGGAGTGGCACTGCAGTGTCAGACAGGATGGCCGATTTAAAAAATAGTCCCCAAACAGCACATGATGCAAAGAAAAAAAGAGGTGCACCAAGGTTGCTGGATGGCTAAGCTAAGCGACCCAAGTGGCCGACACAAACACCTGGCCCATCTAGGAGTGGCACTGCAGTGTCAGACAGGATGGCCGATTTAAAAAATAGTCCCCAAACAGCACATGATGCAAAGAAAAAAAGAGGTGCACCAAGGTCGCTGGATGGCTAAGCTAAGCAACCCAAGTGGCCGACACAAACACCTAGCCCACCTAGGAGTGGCACTGCAGTTTTCTAGCGAGAGGATGAGTGCTTCCATCCTCATGTGAATCTGAACCACTAGCCATAAACATAGGCCAGGGCCACAGCCGTTCCTTGCCACTCCGTGTCGTAAATGGCATATTGGCAAGTTTACGCTTCTCATCAGATGCTTTTAATTTAGATTTTTGGGTCATTTTGCTGAACTTTTGTAGTATACTTGACGACACAGAGGTAGAGCAATGGACTACTGTACCATACTGCTATATATATATACTGGTGGTCAGCAAAATTCTGCACTGTCCTCCTACTATATAATACTGCGCACAACTAAAATGCACCACAGGTATGGATGGATAGTATACTTGACGACACAGAGGTAGGTAGAGCAGTGGACTACTGTACCGTACTGCTATATATTATATACTGGTGGTCAGCAAAATTCTGCACTGTCCTCCTACTATATAATACTGCGCACAACTAAAATGCACCACAGGTATGGATGGATAGTATACTTGACGACACAGAGGTAGGTAGAGCAGTGGACTACTGTACCGTACTGCTATATACTATATACTGGTGGTCAGCAAAATTCTGCACTGTCCTCCTACTATATATACTGCGCACAACTAAAATGCACCACAGGTATGGATGGATAGTATACTTGACGACACAGAGGTAGGTAGAGCAGTGGACTACTATACCGTACTGCTATATAATACTGGTGGTCATTGGTCAGCAAAATTCTGCACTGTCCTCCTATACTACAATGCAGCACAGATATGGAGCGTTTTTCAGGCAGAGAACGTAGATATTTTCAGCACACTGAGCACAGATATTTGCAAGCACACTGAGCACAGATATTTGCAGCACACTGAACACAGAAACTGAGAGAACGCTGCACGTCCTCTCCCTATCATCTCCAATGTACGAGTGAAAATGGCGGCGACGCGCAGCTCCTTATATAGAATACGACTCTCGCGAGAATCTGACAGCGGGATGATGACGTTCAGGCGCGCTCGGGTTAACCGGCAAAGGCGGGAAGATCCGAGTCTGCCCCGAAACCGTGTAAAATGGGTGAAGTTCGGGGGGGTTCGGATTCCAAGAAACCAAACCCGCTCATCACTAATATATATATATATATAAGCAAAAAGTACTCCGACACTCATGGCCTCCCCAAGCAGTGGGTGTAACTTGCTCCGGTGCCCTCCTCGGGGTAAAACCCTTTGTATACACACAGATGAACAATGAGAGGCAGCACTCAGCAGACTTGTGAAAAAAATCAAACCAATGTATTCAGTGCAGTCAACGTTTCGGGGACCACCTCCCCGTCTTCAGGACAAGTTTACAGTGTTACACAAACAAATTTATACACATCTACTTACCCCCCTGATCAATTTCCCCGCCAGCGTCTCCCACGGCCGCATCTCCCGTGCTCCTAGCCCGGCGTCCACCACGCACCACGTGATCCAGACCACCTGATGCAGAAGTGACGTCACGGCGCCCGGCCGGGCCGCGTTACCATGGTGACCCTGTAATAACAATAACAACAGATACACACAGGGTTATTACACCCGATCGGACAGTGTTTCAGTGCATCATATAAGAAACATACAATTTACAATGGCCTAACACCTTTACCATGTGCGTAAGAAACATGTAATTAAGACGATCCCTGACAACCAGGAAACGATGTACATATAAATAAATAAATATACCGATCAGTGCTATTAACCCCTATAGCTCGCATGTCAATATCACCAATAAAAATATATCGATATCCCCACTAAAGATATCTTCCAGCGTGCAATATATAAGTGCAACATATATATACATATTCTTTATGGCCTCCTCTCCTATACCCTCACGGTGTCATCAACTTCACCACATTAAGATCTTTTAATTTACCAAATTCTTTTTTTAAAAACATTAAGATTCTTTAAAACTACATATACCCTTATTTTATGATACATACACGGCACCTATAGCGCCTAGAGCTCCTCCGCGCCTCTGTTCTCTTTAATGGAAAAATTCAGAATAAATTAAGAAACAGTTATAGGAAATTAATCAATCCTAAACTATCATTTAACCCACCAGGTTTTAGAGTATTCAACCTGTGGATCCACATAGATTCCAGCTTTAGGAGCTGTTTACCCCTGTTTCCACCTCGCTGTGGAGCTGGAACATGGTCTATGATCCTATGTTTAAATGTTGCCATCCCATGTTTAAATTCTACAAAGTGACGTGCCACAGGCTGTTCCCCACTGCCTGATGCCAGAGCTCTGAATTTTTCCATTAAAGAGAACAGAGGCGCGGAGGAGCTATAGGCGCTATAGGTGCCGTGTATGTATCATAAAATAAGGGTATATGTAGTTTTAAAGAATCTTAATGTTTTTAAAAAAAGAATTTGGTAAATTAAAAGATCTTAATGTGGTGAAGTTGATGACACCGTGAGGGTATAGGAGAGGAGGCCATAAAGAATATGTATATATATGTTGCACTTATATATTGCACGCTGGAAGATATCTTTAGTGGGGATATCGATATATTTTTATTGGTGATATTGACATGCGAGCTATAGTGGTTAATAGCACTGATCGGTATATTTATTTATTTATATGTACATCGTTTCCTGGTTGTCAGGGATCGTCTTAATTACATGTTTCTTACGCACATGGTAAAGGTGTTAGGCCATTGTAAATTGTATGTTTCTTATATGATGCACTGAAACACTGTCCGATCGGGTGTAATAACTAGAGATGAGCGCCTGAAATTTTTCGGGTTTTGTGTTTTGGTTTTGGGTTCGGTTCCGCGGCCGTGTTTTGGGTTCGAACGCGTTTTGGCAAAACCTCACCGAATTATTTTTGTCGGATTCGGGTGTGTTTTGGATTCGGGTGTTTTTTTCCAAAAACACTAAAAAACAGCTTAAATCATAGAATTTGGGGGTCATTTTGATCCCAAAGTATTATTAACCTCAAAAACCATAATTTACACTCATTTTCAGTCTATTCTGAATACCTCACACCTCACAATATTATTTTTAGTCCTAAAATTTGCACCGAGGTCGCTGTGTGAGTAAGATAAGCGACCCTAGTGGCCGACACAAACACCGGGCCCATCTAGGAGTGGCACTGCAGTGTCACGCAGGATGTCCCTTCCAAAAAACCCTCCCCAAACAGCACATGACGCAAAGAAAAAAAGAGGCGCAATGAGGTAGCTGTGTGAGTAAGATTAGCGACCCTAGTGGCCGACACAAACACCGGGCCCATCTAGGAGTGGCACTGCAGTGTCACGCAGGATGGCCCTTCCAAAAAACCCTCCCCAAACAGCACATGACGCAAAGAAAAAAAGAGGCGCAATGAGGTAGCTGACTGTGTGAGTAAGATTAGCGACCCTAGTGGCCGACACAAACACCGGGCACATCTAGGAGTGGCACTGCAGTGTCACGCAGGATGTCCCTTCCAAAAAACCCTCCCCAAACAGCACATGACGCAAAGAAAAAAAGAGGCGCAATGAGGTAGCTGTGTGAGTAAGATTAGCGACCCTAGTGGCCGACACAAACACCGGGCCCATCTAGGAGTGGCACTGCAGTGTCACGCAGGATGTCCCTTCCAAAAAACCCTCCCCAATCAGCACATGATGCAAAGAAAAAGAAAAGAAAAAAGAGGTGCAAGATGGAATTATCCTTGGGCCCTCCCACCCACCCTTATGTTGTATAAACAAAACAGGACATGCACACTTTAACCAACCCATCATTTCAGTGACAGGGTCTGCCACACGACTGTGACTGATATGACGGGTTGGTTTGGACCCCCCCCAAAAAAGAAGCAATTAATCTCTCCTTGCACAAACTGGCTCTACAGAGGCAAGATGTCCACCTCATCTTCACCCTCCGATATATCACCGTGTACATCCCCCTCCTCACAGATTATCAATTCGTCCCCACTGGAATCCACCATCTCAGCTCCCTGTGTACTTTGTGGAGGCAATTGCTGCTGGTCAATGTCTCCGCGGAGGAATTGATTATAATTCATTTTAATGAACATCATCTTCTCCACATTTTCTGGATGTAACCTCGTACGCCGATTGCTGACAAGGTGAGCGGCGGCACTAAACACTCTTTCGGAGTACACACTTGTGGGAGGGCAACTTAGGTAGAATAAAGCCAGTTTGTGCAAGGGCCTCCAAATTGCCTCTTTTTCCTGCCAGTATAAGTACGGACTGTGTGACGTGCCTACTTGGATGCGGTCACTCATATAATCCTCCACCATTCTATCAATGTTGAGAGAATCATATGCAGTGACAGTAGACGACATGTCCGTAATCGTTGTCAGGTCCTTCAGTCCGGACCAGATGTCAGCATCAGCAGTCGCTCCAGACTGCCCTGCATCACCGCCAGCGGGTGGGCTCGGAATTCTGAGCCTTTTCCTCGCACCCCCAGTTGCGGGAGAATGTGAAGGAGGAGATGTTGACAGGTCGCGTTCCGCTTGACTTGACAATTTTGTCACCAGCAGGTCTTTCAACCCCAGCAGACCTGTGTCTGCCGGAAAGAGAGATCCAAGGTAGGCTTTAAATCTAGGATCGAGCACGGTGGCCAAAATGTAGTGCTCTGATTTCAACAGATTGACCACCCGTGAATCCTTGTTAAGCGAATTAAGGGCTGCATCCACAAGTCCCACATGCCTAGCGGAATCGCTCCGTGTTAGCTCCTTCTTCAATGCCTCCAGCTTCTTCTGCAAAAGCCTGATGAGGGGAATGACCTGACTCAGGCTGGCAGTGTCTGAACTGACTTCACGTGTGGCAAGTTCAAAGGGCATCAGAACCTTGCACAACGTTGAAATCATTCTCCACTGCACTTGAGACAGGTGCATTCCATCTCCTATATCGTGCTCAATTGTATAGGCTTGAATGGCCTTTTGCTGCTCCTCCAACCTCTGAAGCATATAGAGGGTTGAATTCCACCTCGTTACCACTTCTTGCTTCAGATGATGGCAGGGCAGGTTCAGTAGTTTTTGGTGGTGCTCCAGTCTTCTGTACGTGGTGCCTGTACGCCGAAAGTGTCCCGCAATTTTTCTGGCCACCGACAGCATCTCTTGCACGCCCCTGTCGTTTTTTAAAAAATTCTGCACCACCAAATTCAAGGTATGTGCAAAACATGGGACGTGCTGGAATTTGCCCATATTTAATGCACACACAATATTGCTGGCGTTGTCCGATGCCACAAATCCACAGGAGAGTCCAATTGGGGTAAGCCATTCCGCGATGATCTTCCTCAGTTGCCGTAAGAGGTTTTCAGCTGTGTGCGTATTCTGGAAAGCGGTGATACAAAGCGTAGCCTGCCTAGGAAAGAGTTGGCGTTTGCGAGATGCTGCTACTGGTGCTGCCGCTGCTGTTCTTGCGGCGGGAGTCCATACATCTACCCAGTGGGCTGTCACAGTCATATAGTCCTGACCCTGCCCTGCTCCACTTGTCCACATGTCCGTGGTTAAGTGGACATTGGGTACAACTGCATTTTTTAGGACACTGGTGAGTCTTTTTCTGACGTCCGTGTACATTCTCGGTATCGCCTGCCTAGAGAAGTGGAACCTAGATGGTATTTGGTAACGGGGGCACACTGCCTCAATAAATTGTCTAGTTCCCTGTGAACTAACGGCGGATACCGGACGCACGTCTAACACCAACATAGTTGTCAAGGACTCAGTTATCCGCTTTGCAGTAGGATGACTGCTGTGATATTTCATCGTCCTCGCAAAGGACTGTTGAACAGTCAATTGCTTACTGGAAGTAGTACAAGTGGGCTTACGACTTCCCCTCTGGGATGACCATCGACTCCCAGCGGCAACAACAGCAGCGCCAGCAGCAGTAGGCGTTACACGCAAGGATGCATCGGAGGAATCCCAGGCAGGAGAGGACTCGTCAGACTTGCCAGTGACATGGCCTGCAGGACTATTGGCATTCCTGGGGAAGGAGGAAATTGACACTGAGGGAGTTGGTGGGGTGGTTTGCGTGAGCTTGGTTACAAGAGGAAGGGATTTACTGGTCAGTGGACTGCTTCCGCTGTCACCCAAAGTTTTTGAACTTGTCACTGACTTATTATGAATGCGCTGCAGGTGACGTATAAGGGAGGATGTTCCGAGGTGGTTAACGTCCTTACCCCTACTTATTACAGCTTGACAAAGGGAACACACGGCTTGACACCTGTTGTCCGCATTTCTGGTGAAATACCTCCACACCGAAGAGCTGATTTTTTTGGTATTTTCACCTGGCATGTCAACGGCCATATTCCTCCCACGGACAACAGGTGTCTCCCCGGGTGCCTGACTTAAACAAACCACCTCACCATCAGAATCCTTCTGGTCAATTTCCTCCCCAGCGCCAGCAACACCCATATCCTCCTCATCCTGGTGTACTTCAACACTGACATCTTCAATCTGACTATCAGGAACTGGACTGCGGGTGCTCCTTCCAGCACTTGCAGGGGGCATGCAAATAGTGGAAGGCGCATGCTCTTCACGTCCAGTGTTGGGAAGGTCAGGCATCGCAACCGACACAATTGGACTCTCCTTGTGGATTTGGGATTTCAAAGAACGCACAGTTCTTTGCGGTGCTTTTGCCAGCTTGAGTCTTTTCAGTTTTCTAGCGAGAGGCTGAGTGCTTCCATCCTCATGTGAAGCTGAACCACTAGCCATGAACATAGGCCAGGGCCTCAGCCGTTCCTTGCCACTCCGTGTGGTAAATGGCATATTGGCAAGTTTACGCTTCTCCTCCGACAATTTTATTTTAGGTTTTGGAGTCCTTTTTTTTCTGATATTTGGTGTTTTGGATTTGACATGCTCTGTACTATGACATTGGGCATCGGCCTTGGCAGACGACGTTGCTGGCATTTCATCGTCTCGGCCATGACTAGTGGCAGCAGCTTCAGCACGAGGTGGAAGTGGATCTTGATCTTTCCCTAATTTTGGAACCTCAACTTTTTTGTTCTCCATATTTTATAGGCAGAACTAAAAGGCACCTCAGGTAAACAATGGAGATGGATGGATTGGATACTAGTATACAATTATGGACGGACTGCCACGGTTAGGTGGTATAAAAAAACCACGGTTAGGTGGTATATATTGTAATACAATTATGGATGGACGGACTGCCTGCCGAGTGCCGACACAGAGGTAGCCACAGCCGTGAACTACCGCACTGTACACTGGTTGATAAAGAGATAGTAGTATACTCGTAACAACTAGTATGACTGACTATGACGGTATAAAGAATGAAAAAAAAACCACGGTTAGGTGGTATATATTGTAATACAATTATGGATGGACGGACTGCCTGCCGAGTTCCGACACAGAGGTAGCCACAGCCGTGAACTACCGCACTGTACACTGGTTGATAAAGAGATAGTAGTATACTCGTAACAACTAGTATGACTGACTATGACGGTATAAAGAATGAAAAAAAAAACCACGGTTAGGTGGTATATATTATAATACAATTATGGATGGACGGACTGCCTGCCGAGTGCTGACACAGAGGTAGCCACAGCCGTGAACTACCGCACTGTACACTGGTTGATAAAGAGATAGTAGTATACTCGTAACAACTAGTATGACTGACTATGACGGTATAAAGAATGAAAAAAAAACCACGGTTAGGTGGTATATATTATAATACAATTATGGATGGACGGACTGCCTGCCGACTGCCGACACAGAGGTAGCCACAGCCGTGAACTACCGCACTGTACACTGGTTGATAAAGAGATAGTAGTATACTCGTAACAACTAGTATGACACTATGACGGTATAAAGAATGAAAAAAAAACCACGGTTAGGTGGTATATATTATAATACAATTATGGATGGACGGACTGCCTGCCGACTGCCGACACAGAGGTAGCCACAGCCGTGAACTACCGCACTGTACACTGGTTGATAAAGAGATAGTAGTATACTCGTAACAACTAGTATGACACTATGACGGTATAAAGAATGAAAAAAAAACCACGGTTAGGTGGTATATATTATAATAATACAATTATGGATGGACGGACTGCCTGCCGACTGCCGACACAGAGGTAGCCACAGCCGTGAACTACCGCACTGTACACTGGTTGATAAAGAGATAGTAGTATACTCGTAACAACTAGTATGACTATGACGACGGTATAAAGAAAGAAAAAAAAATACCACGGTTAGGTGGTATATAATTATACAATTATGGATGGACGGACTGCCTGCCGAGTGCCGACTGCCGACACAGAGGTAGCCACAGCCGTGAACTACCGCACTGTACTGTGTCTGCTGCTAATATAGACTGGTTGATAAAGAGATAGTATACAACAATATACTACTATACTGGTGGTCAGGCACTGGTCACCACTAGTCACACTGGCAGTGGCACTCCTGCAGCAAAAGTGTGCACTGTTTAATTTTAAATTAATATAATATTATGTACTCCTGGCTCCTGCTATAACAACCTGCAGTGCTCCCCAGTCTCCCCCACAATTATTATAAGCTTTTATACATTGATGTGCAGCACACTGGGCTGAGCTGAGTGCACACAGACTGAGTCACACTGTGTGACTGCTGTGTATCGTTTTTTTCAGGCAGAGAACGGATATAGCAGAGAACGGATATATTAAATAAAAGTTAACTTAACAACAACTGCACTGGTCACTGTGGTAAACTCTGTCTGCACAATCTCTCTCTCTCTCTCTCTCTTCTAATCTATTCTAATGGAGAGGACGCCAGCCACGTCCTCTCCCTATCAATCTCAATGCACGTGTGAAAATGGCGGCGACGCGCGGCTCCTTATATAGAATCCGAGTCTCGCGAGAATCCGACAGCGTCATGATGACGTTCGGGCGCGCTCGGGTTAACCGAGCAAGGCGGGAAGATCCGAGTCGCTCGGACCCGTGAAAAAAAAAGTGAAGTTCGTGCGGGTTCGGATTCAAAGAAACCGAACCCGCTCATCTCTAGTAATAACCCTGTGTGTATCTGTTGTTATTGTTATTACAGGGTCACCATGGTAACGCGGCCCGGCCGGGCGCCGTGACGTCACTTCTGCATCAGGTGGTCTGGATCATGTGGTGCGTGGTGGACGCTGGGCTAGGAGCACGGGAGACGCGGCCGTGGGAGACGCTGGCGGGGAAATTGATCAGGGGGGTAAGTAGATGTGTATAAATTTGTTTGTGTAACACTGTACACTTGTCCTGAAGACGGGGAGGTGGTCCCCGAAACGTTGACTGCACTGAATACATTGGTTTGATTTTTTTCACAAGTCTGCTGAGTGCCGCCTCTCATTGTTCATCTGTGTGTATTTATATATATATATATACAAACGGATGTGTGGCGGCACTCACGCAGGCTGATTCAAATAGAAAAGTTTCTCTTTATTGCCGACATGTTTCGGGGAAACTCCCCGTCCTCAGGGCTTGACAAACAAGGTGTGAGACAAACTAAACATTTATACAATACACAGACAAAAAACATCAGTGTGCAAACTGTTCTCACCTGTCCGCACGGCTCGACCGCCCGCCAGCCTCCGCAACTCACCTCCGTGTCGCTGGGCCATGACGTCACGACGCTCAGTGCGGCAGGGAGATTTCCATGGAAACCGGCATACAATGCCTGCAGGCGCTGTAGTAACTACGGAGCCTGCACAGGTACAAGGTTAAAACAAAGTGAAACATTAAAACACATATATACCTTAGTGAACATCAAGATAGTGAATCTACCTTTTGCACCTACAAATGATATTATTCTTAAATCTACCTATTAAGGTTATACAATTTAACTTAAATTAACTATTAAGATTTTATGGAGAACCGTACAGATAAATGACCTATTGCTTTCTATTTACATATGAACTCAATCCCCATCCATAGAGATATAACTTAGTCAAATATTCATAAGAAGCATGCTTCTTATGAATATGAAAGCAATAGGTCATTTATCTGTACGGTTCTCCATAAAATCTTAATAGTTAATTTAAGTTAAATTGTATAACCTTAATAGGTAGATTTAAGAATAATATCATTTGTAGGTGCAAAAGGTAGATTCACTATCTTGATGTTCACTAAGGTATATATGTGTTTTAATGTTTCACTTTGTTTTAACCTTGTACCTGTGCAGGCTCCGTAGTTACTACAGCGCCTGCAGGCATTGTATGCCGGTTTCCATGGAAATCTCCCTGCCGCACTGAGCGTCGTGACGTCATGGCCCAGCGACACGGAGGTGAGTTGCGGAGGCTGGCGGGCGGTCGAGCCGTGCGGACAGGTGAGAACAGTTTGCACACTGATGTTTTTTGTCTGTGTATTGTATAAATGTTTAGTTTGTCTCACACCTTGTTAGTCAAGCCCTGAGGACAGGGAGTTTCCCCGAAACATGTCGGCAATAAAGAGAAACTTTTCTATTTGAATCAGCCTGCGTGAGTGCCGCCACACATCCGTTTGTATATTGTTGGCTTATGCTAAGCTGACTAGGAGGGCACCGCAGCACAGTTTATTGTTACCATTGGAGTGCCGGAAATTTCCTTTTATTATATATATATATTAGTAAAGATATATGCGCTGATCCACCCAGTCCAAGTCTTATCACAGATAATTGAATGCTCCTGAAGGATCCTCACTGGATACAACAGCAATCCTCTGCAGCCTCCTCAAGGTGTAAGCCGTACCACGGGCTCAATGGGATTACATGCAGAAAGAACAAATGAGGGGCACGGAGTATAAGTAAAGTGCTTTAACAATTGCTTTAATTGTAGTACATAGATACATACATATCAGTTCAATATACACGGCTCAGTCGGTCACCCTCGGTGTCTCCGGATAACATCCGATGCGGAAACCTTCTGCCGGCAATTCACCGCTCTCCGGTGTAAGCTTCACACAGTCAGGGCAGCATACAGAACGTCAGCACGTCCACTCTGTCGTTGCCACGCCAATGCGTTTCAACCATCAAGGTCTTCGTCAGGGGGTGTGGCTACTGAATGTCTGGTCCCGTATTTATACCAGTGATACTAATTATCCATTTACCAGGCGTATAATAAACAATGAAACCTTTTCACACTAAAAGATCACACTCAATTGATACAAACTACATTAATACAATACATATCACAAAGTAAACACAAATACATTTATTTTATTTAAAAAAGAGGAATAGCTTTCCTATAATTTATACAAGAATGCAATAAAATCTACTAAACCATTAATTAGGCACAGGTGGCATTTATCTCGATTAAAACATATCCCCTACACATAAGGGATATATTAAAGCAGTTGAATTCATCTTTAAAACTACATACAACAATTCATATAAATAAAAAAATTTAAAAAAAACTTTAAAAAAGACACTTCTATGGTGGCACAGATCATGTAAATATTTTCCTAAAAAAGAAGAAGAAATAAACAAACAGAAATGAGAAACAAGCAGGAGATACATAAGTTACATATAAAATACTCTATAGAGATATCAAAAATATTGCACAGAACTAGCACAGAGATGGAATACTAATAAGCAGAACAAAGGATCCAATGGATCAACAACAATGCACTGCAAAGTAAAACCATCCCTATATCCAGTCTAATGCAAAAAAGGGATGATATCATATGTTTCATTTAATCCATCTGGACGTAATGTTTTTAACGTATGTATCCAGTATGTCTCTCTCCTGCTCAGTTTTTTTAGTGTGAAAAGGTTTCATTGTTTATTATACGCATGGTAAATGGATAATTAGTATCACTGGTATAAATACGGGACCAGACATTCAGTAGCCACACCCCCTGACGAAGACCTTGATGGTTGAAACGCGTTGGCGTGGCAACGACAGAGTGGACGTGCTGACGTCCTGTATGCTGCCCTGACTGTGTGAAGCTTACACCGGAGAGCGGTGAGCGGTGAATTGCCGGCAGAAGGTTTCCGCATCGGATGTTATCCGGAGACACCGAGGGTAACCGACTGAGCCGTGTATATTGAACTGATATGTATTTATCTATGTACTACAATTAAAGCAATTGTTAAAGCACTTTACTTATACTCCGCGCCCCTCATTTGTTCTTTCTGCATGTAATCCCATTGAGCCCGTGGTACGGCTTACACCTTGAGGAGGCTGCAGAGGATTGCTGTTGTATCCAGTGAGGATCCTTCAGGAGCATTCAATTATCTGTGATAAGACTTGGACTGGGTGGATCAGCGCGTATATCTTTACTAATATATATCTCTTATACCTTTTATATCGCTGCAGTATTCACTTTCCTTGTTTAGAATATTAACATTATATATTGTCGTTGCCTAACTGGTGTGGCTATTGTTATTAATAGAGGTGGTTTTTTATAATGGATAAAAGACAAAGGAGGTATGAAGAATGTCATAAGATATTCAATGAACAGGTTGGCAATGTGAGAAAAGATACTGGTATTCTAATGTTCATGATTGTGATTTAGATTCTATTTGTGCCTTATCAGAAAAATTGCATATAAGAGAAATGAAAATTAGTTGGGAAATAACTACATTGGAAAATTATTTGGAGGCGCAACGGATCCCACGAGGATTACGCATAAATAAAGCACCTAGTTTTGGGAATGATAGGAAAACATTTATAGATATGTGGCATCAGATACTGGATGACTGTTCTAATGATTTGATGCGATTAATTATTAAAGAGAGAAAAAATGAGATGATAGAAATTGATTTAGAACTTAGTGAACTTGAAAAAAAGATAGATCCTATCAAAGAAATATGAGAATGTATGGATATAAAAACAGCTAGTGATAATAGGATTAGAAAATTAGACATGGATATTATTGATACCAAGGTTAGAAAGCTTAAACGAGATCTTGAGGATTATAAATCAGGTTTGATAAGAAATTGGAATAAAGCATGTAGAAATGATGTTAAAGGAGACAGAAATATAACTGGGTATAGGAATAATGGCCCTCATTCCGAGTTGATCGGTCGCAAGGCGAATTTAGCAGAGTTACACACGCTAAGCCGCCGCCTACTGGGAGTGAATCTTAGCTTCTTAAAATTGCGACCGATGTATTCGCAATATTGCGATTACTAACTACTTAGCAGTTTCAGAGTAGCTCCAGACTTACTCTGCCTGTGCGATCAGTTCAGTGCTTGTCGTTCCTGGTTGACGTCACAAACACACCCAGCGTTCGCCCAGGCACTCCCACCGTTTCCCCGGCCACTCCTGCGTTTTTTCCGGAAACTGTAGCGTTTTCAGCCACACGCCCCTGAAACGCCGTGTTTCCGCCCAGTAACACCCATTTCCTGTCAATCACATTACGTTCGCCAGAGCGAAGAAAAAGCCGTGAGTAAAAATACTATCTTCATAGTAAAGTTACTTGTCGCAGTGCGAACATTGCGCATGCGTACTAAGCGGATTTTCACTGCGATGCGATGAAAAATACCGAGCGAACAACTCGGAATGAGGGCCAATATGTATTATCAACGTAATGACAACCGAAGTAATAATAATGGATGGCAAAAGGTTCCATACAAATCACATAATAGAGGCTATAGAAGGGATAATTTTAATATTCCCACTAATAACAGATATAGTGTTTTGGATACACCAAAGAGAGATGGGGATGAAAAGGAGGCTTTTTTTTCAGGCTGGCAGAAAATGGAGGGAACGGATAGAATGGAAAGAGAGGAGAGAAATGGACCGCCCAGGAATGGGACTGAAAAGAAAAACCCGGGAAGACGTAAGAGAGGAAAAAGGGGAGGAAAGAAGAAACAAATTAAGGAGAGAACAGCTAAACTAAATAGTGGTATCTTTAATTTATCAGACTATGATCTTAAATCCAATGATAAATTGCTATCACGTGGGTTGTCATTTGCCCCTAATACAAACCCTAATGATTTTAATTTGTTTATTGATGCGAATAAATTTATTCGTACTTTGACATTAAAAAGACACTTTTTAAAACCGGGAAAAAAAGGTAGTGGTAATAGTTGTATGCCAGCAATGACAGACAACAAATCAGGTTTAAAAGAGGGTTCATATTTCTATCCCTTAGAAACTAGAGGCAGTTATATTGAAACTTATTCTAAATTGATATTGAAAGATCTAGAGGATTTATGTAAAAATGATAGAACATGTAAGGATAACATTAGAAAAGATGAGAGACGTGCTATTAAAGAATTAGAAACGAATCATAATGTGGTCATTAAGATGGCAGATAAGGGGGGGTATAGTTATTTTAAATAGGGTAGATTATCTGGAAGAGGCGTATAGACTTCTCAATGATGCGACTACATATGCTAAACTTACCACTGATCCCAGTGAAAGAATAGTAGAAGAAATAAATACTCTTTTAGAGGAGGGCTATAATAAAGGATGCATTACAAGAGAGGAGATTAAATTTGTATCTAACCCCCATCCGAAAATAGCTATATTTTACTGGCTGCCAAAAATACATAAACAGCTTGATAAGCCGCCAGGGCAGCCGATAATAGCCGGTATTGATTCGGCAACAGCAAGAATGTCTCAATATGTCAATATTTTTATTAAGAAATATGTACCAGTATTGAAGTCGTTTGTTAAGGATTCTACGCATATATTAGATGTCTTAAGTAAATTGGAATGGAATCCAGGGTATAGCTGGTGTACAGTGGATGTAGAATCGCTG
Organism: Pseudophryne corroboree; assembly: GCF_028390025.1. NCBI lineage: Eukaryota > Metazoa > Chordata > Amphibia > Anura > Myobatrachidae > Pseudophryne > Pseudophryne corroboree. Next base: position 197,262,255 of record NC_086451.1, read on the forward strand.
TACACCAGCATACCACATCAAGAAGGTGTAGAAGCTATTGATTATTTTTTAAGAGGGGATAGTGAAATGGGAGAGTCCATGAGAGAATTTATTTTATGTTGTATTGATTATGTTTTAAAAAACAATTACTTTGTATTTGAGGGTCAGTTTTACAACCAACAACGAGGCTGTGCGATGGGTACTCCCTATGCGCCGAGCTTCGCTAATTTGTATTTGGGTAAGTGGGAGTCTGAAGTCATTTATAATGACAACCCTTTTCAAGAAAATATTGTTCAATACAATAGGTTTATAGATGATATATTGGTGGTTTGGAAGGGAACCCAGGATGATTTTAATTCTTTTATGCAATATATTAATGTGAATCAATATAATCTTAAATTTACCTCGAATTTTCAAAGTAAGAAAATTGAATATTTAGGTCTTGTGTTAGACACTAGTGAATGGACTCCAGGGAAAAATATTAGCACATATACTTATATAAAAAAGGTGGACAGCAATAATTACATCCATTATAATAGTTGTCACCTAAAAAATTGGGTTTCTAATATTCCCTACTCCCAATTTTTGCGGATAAAGAGGAATTGTACGGATGCTGCTATGTATGAGGAACAAGCAGAACTGTACATGGAGCGTTTTAAGGAAAAGAAATACCCTCTAAAAGTACTTAATAAATGTAAAGAGAAATCAGATAAATTGGTAAGGAGTGATTTGTTGATATATATAAGGAGAGGGGAAAAAGTGATAAACCATTCATACCATTTGTCACTGGTTATAATATCCAAAATAGACAAATAAAAGAAATTCTTAGTAAACACTGGGATGTTTTAGAACTTGACCCGATTTTTAAAGGAGTTCTTCCAAAAAAACCACAGGTAATATTTAAACGAGCAAGAACCCTTAAAAATATTTTGGCACCAAGTAGCCTTCCTAATACTAAGGATGAACTGTGGTTGAAAAATACAAATGGGTGTTTCCCATGTAATCATTGCAAAGTGTGTCCTTTTGTTAGTAAAGAGAGAAAGAAAGTTTGGAATCATGATCGGACCAGATATTGGGATATTAAGGGGTTAATAAATTGCCAAACTACATTTGTTATATATCTGCTTGAGTGGGGCTAGGTATATTGGCAAGACTAAACGCCAACTCAAAATAAGAATACTAGAACACATGAGGAGTATATCTAATAAATTGGTGAATCATTCTGTCCCTAGACACTTTGTTTCTTGTAATGGAGGGCTTTTACATAAAAATTTTAGTTTTAAGGCTATTGAACATATTATCCCAGATCCTAGAGGAGGTGACATTTTAAAAAAACTGAGCAGGAGAGAGACATACTGGATACATACGTTAAAAACATTACGTCCAGATGGATGAAATGAAACATATGATATCATCCCTTTTTTGCATTAGACTGGATATAGGGATGGTTTTACTTTGCAGTGCATTGTTGTTGATCCATTGGATCCTTTGTTCTGCTTATTAGTATTCCATATCTGTGCTAGTTCTGTGCAATATTTTTGATATCTCTATAGAGTATTTTATATGTAACTTATGTATCTCCTGCTTGTTTCTCATTTCTGTTTGTTTGTTTGTTTGTTTGTTTATTTCTTCTTTTTTTAGGAAAATATTTACATGATTTGTGCCACCATAGAAGTGTCTTTTTTAAAGTTTTTAAAAAAATTTATTTATATGAATTGTTGTATGTAGTTTTAAAGATGAATTCAACTGCTTTAATATATCCCTTATGTGTAGGGGATATGTTTTAATCGAGATAAATGCCACCTGTGCCTAATTAATGGTTTAGTAGATTTTATTGCATTCTTGTATAAATTATAGGAAAGCTATTCCTCTTTTTTAAATAAAATAAATGTATTTGTGTTTATTTTGTGATATGTATTGTTTTAATGTAGTTTGTATCAATTGAGTGTGATCTTTTAGTGTGAAAAGGTTTCATTGTTTATTATACGCATGGTAAATGGATAATTAGTATCTCTGGTATAAATACGGGACCAGACATTCAGTAGCCACACCCCCTGACGAAGACCTTGATGGTTGAAACGCGTTGGGGTGGCAACGACAGAGTGGACGTGCTGACGTCCTGTATGCTGCCCTGACTGTGTGAAGCTTACACCGGAGAGCGGTGAGCGATGAATTGCCGGCAGAAGGTTTCCGCATCGGATGTTATCCGGAGACACCAAGGGTGACCGACTGAGCCGTGTATATTGAACTGATATGTATGTTTCTATGTACTACAATTAAAGCAATTGTTAAAGCACTTTACTTATACTCCGCCCCCCTCATTTGTTCTTTATATATATATATATATATATATATATATATATACAATGCTCTGTTCCTGGACTTCTTTGCCAGTGGCACTTGCACAGCAGGCCATTATTCAAATAAGGGAGCCACATCAACTGCTCCCCCTAAACACTGTCAAATATCGCTGGGTGTGGCCCCCTATTTGAATAATGGACTGCTCTGCAAATGCCACTGGCAAGGAAGTCCAGCCTTATGATTCAGGAGATTTTGTGATGATTCAGTGGTATTTGCCTTTTAAGTACTTAACCAACCTGTTTCCAGTCAGGAGAGGATTATCAGAGGTTAACCTGCCACTTAAACTAAACATTGCCGAACCTCTCAGAGAGCAATATGCGGAAAAGAGAGATAGATATTTTGACTCTTAAATGCATTAAAGGAAAGCTTGATAGTCAGCAACTGCTTATCTACTGTGTAAAAGGTACCTACAGCTCTGCCAATTGACCTTAAGTGTTGTGCGAAAATATTTACCTTTTTACCTCAAAGGGCAGAGAAGGAGGAAGATTATTCTCCTCATTGCCAGTCTTTTGACAGTATCAATATGAGGAAGGCCCGCCCGGAGGTGCAGCCTGACAAAAAATGGCAGCGGCGGGCTGAACCTGTCCTGTTGTTAATCTAATTGCTGATCTTCTGTAATAAACTAACCAGTTAACTTTAGGTATATCCTGTTGTCCAAAAAATAAGATCGATCTATCTATCTATCATTATAAATAAATTTTCTGAGGTTTGGACACATTTTTTTGTGTTGCTTCATTCCACCCACACTCATACTTGAATGTCAGGGAGGCTCCCCAAAATTAGTAACAATCTCCCTGACTCCCTGAAGAGTGTATAAATCCCCCGATTGATTCTTACCCCAGATATAAACATTCAAATTGGAGAATTTCCCTGTATTGGTTATAAGGCACAATGATGCTTACAGTATGCTACATGCATGCTCTAATAATGTTGCCCATGGCCACCTGCAATCAAGGGGTTTGCGTGGAGCGCACAGTATGTGTATCTTGTTCAAGGGGGCTGCTGGTATCTGGAGAGTTGTCCAGACTCTAGGGCTAGTGTTATCGTACAGGTTTTGGATACCTGCTCTCACCCTCTATTTGGTGTTTGTATGTGAGAAATGATGTATCTCTATGATCTGTAAATACCTTTATAAGTCACAATGCTTAGTATAACAGATGGTACAATAATTCATATATAATTGATGATATTGTGATTACACATAAATGCCCTTATTTGCAAATAGTAACATGCATATTGTGTGAACATCCGATGTATAGGGAAATTAAACACAAGATGAAATAAAATATGGTATTGCCGCTTGATGAATATCCTAAAAAAAAAAAAAAAAGTCTTGTGAGAAAAGGAGTGTCTTTGTTCCAGATATATAGGAGTCAGTCTTTATCTGAAGGGATTTCCTTTCCCCTCAGTGTGAGTCTAAGCAGTGTGCCCAGAGGCGGTTCTTTTGTCAATAAGTGACCGTAGGTGGAGGTCGTGTTCTGGGAGGCCGGCGTCCCGGCCTGCCAGGTGCAACTTACCCTCACGATGTGATGTTTAGTTCTCTTTGTTCACTCTGTGGTGAGTGATGATGTGGCCGCTTGCGCTGTTTCCGCTGTATCCGTCCCCGGTGGTGCTCCTCAGCAGACAGGGCTGGAAGCCTTCCTGGCTCTGCTGCTAGGCTGCCGTGTCCCGCCGAAAGCCGCACTGAACAACCGGAAGTTGCGTTGCTGCAACGCTCCGCTTCTTCCTATTTCCTGTGCGGTCTCAACGGCCGCTCCACTCGCCGGCCGGTGAGGAGTCTTGTGGATGTAGTTTGCGGTGATATGCTGGCAAGCTTGAGGTGTCTGCATGGATCTGTTACCAACGCGTTTCGGCCGCAACTGGCCTTCTTCAAGGATTCAGAGTGCTGTCCCATGGGGTTCTTTTATTGGTCTTTCTGACCAATCGGATGCGGTGGGTGTGGTTCCAAATGGGTGATTGATGTTGTGGTGGGTGTGGTTCCAAATGGGTGATTGATGTTTCCATGGAAATGCTTCACTTAGTGCATCTGTTCATTTCAAACAGTAGTGTGCCAGACTTTTTTACTTTTATGGTATGGTGTTTGACGACAACGTGTATGTCCCATATATAGATAGTGGTTTCTTGGTCATATATATCAACATACATGAATAGTAGTTCTACGGTTAAGTAGAGATATCATTTTCTACAAACATATCACATAGAGATATACATTTTCTACAAACATATCACATTTGCATATGTATTCTATTCATGTCTATGTATAAGTGGATATGGGTGTCTGGTTTTCCAGTGTCCGATAGTGTGCTCCAACCTCTAATAATTATTTGACTAGTATGCTGTTGTTAAAGTCAATGTTGAGACCTTTCGGTGCCATGGTTTTGAGATTAAAGATCCATTTTAATTCGTTCCTATCCAATATTTTATTGAAATCCCCACCTCTCCAATTTCTGAGTGGTTTCTCTATTGCTATGAAGAACAAAGTGGTGGGATTTGCCCCATGTACTTCTTTGTAATGTTTTGATACGCTGTGGTTCTCATATCCAATTTTGATGTTTCTTATATGTTCATATATCCTATTTTTTAATGGTCTGATGGTTCTGCCTATATATTCTAGCCCACACAGGCATCTCAGTAGGTATATCACCCCCTTACTTTCACATGAGACTTCATGTTTGATTTTGAATGACTCATTTATCGTGGAGGAGTGGAATTCCTCTATTCTCTTTGTGGTGGTCTTGTGTGTGATCTTGCAGCCTGAGCATTTCCCACAATAGTGAAAGCCCGTATGGTGTTCTGTGTATAGTAACGTAGTTTGTAACTTTGCTGATGGTATTCATCAAGCGGCAATACCATATTTTATTTCATATAGTGTTTAATTTCCCTATACATCGGATGTTCACACAATATGCATGTTACTATTTGCAAATAAGGGCATTTATGTGTAATCACAATATCATCAATTATATATGAATTATTGTACCATCTGTTATACTAAGCATTGTGACTTATAAAGGTATTTACAGATCATAGAGATACATCATTTCTCACATACAAACACCAAATAGAGGGTGAGCGCAGGTATCCATGGCCACCTGCAAGTATACTGTATATAAGTATAAATATATGAAAGAAAAGTATATATATTTGCTAAACTACAGTATAACTGCTTAGGGACACGTTTACAGTTGGATACAGTATGTCAATTTTATGACATGCCTCTAAGACAGTTTACGGCCACTTTAACATCGCTTTTACAAAATCATAGTAACATAGTATCTAAGGTTGAAAAAAGATAATTGTCCATCGAGTTCAACCTATTTGTGGTCTCCTATGCAGGATTATTTGGTCTAAAATTTTGACTGATGCTGATTTCTGCCGTTACGTTTATCCCTCTTTTTATAATAACTATAGTGCGTTACAATGCACCATAACCCTGGATATCCTTATCCATTAGGAATTTATATAACCCATTCTTAAAAGGTGTTGACTGAGTCCGCCATTACAACTCCCTCAGGCAGGGAATTCCAAACACGTATCGTCCTTACTGTGAAAAAGCCTTTACACCATATTGTGCGGAATCTCCTCTCCTCTAACCTGAGCGAGTGTCCACGAGTTCTCTGTGTTGATCTAACCAAAAACAGGCCCTGCGCAAGATCTGTGTATTGTCCCCTTATATATTTGTAGATGTTGATCATGTCCCCTCTTAGTCTCCTCTTTCCCAGTGTAAACATGCCTAGTCTTGCAAGCCTTTCCTCGTATTCCAGCGTCTCCATGCCCTTAATTAGTTTGGTCGCCCGCCTCTGAACCTTTTCTAGCTCCAGGATATCCTTTTTGTAGTATGGTGCCCAGAATTGTACACAGTATTCAAGGTGTGGCCTCACAAGTGATTTATATAAAGGGAGTATAATACTCTCGTCCCTAGCATCAATTCCCCATTTTATGCATGCTAATATCATATTAGCCTTCTTTGCTGCACTCCTACTTTGGGTACTACTGCTTAGTTTGCTATCTATGAGGACACCTAAGTCCCTGAAATACTTTTTCAAAAGTAGGCAAGTAGGGGTATGCAGTCATGTGATCACCACTGGGGATCCCAACGGTCACCATGCTGATGCCAGCATCCTGAGCAATCAAACGCCTGACAGTTGGCATGCCGACTAACAGGGTCTATTCCCACTCGTGAGTGTCCACAACACCCATAGAGTGGGAATAGAACCTATGGCGAGCGCACGGCATAAGGGGCTCTGTTTCGTTCACCCCCCCCCCCCGTCCTTCCTACCCCCTCCGGCCGGCATTCTGTGGTCGGGATCCCGAGGTCGGTATGCTGACCCCCGGGATCCCCACCGCCGGTCTCACGGCCCCAACACCAAGTATGGATATATTGTATTTCAAGACCATTTGCTTGCTTGCCTGTTGGAAGTATAATCATTACTCCACTTATAGGGGCAGATGTATTAACCTGGATAAGGCATAAGGAAGTGATAAACCAGTGATAAGTGCAAGGTGATACACGCACCATCCAATCAGCTCCTATATGTAAATTAACAGTTAGGAGCTGATTGGCTGGTGCGTGTAACACCTTGCATTTATCACTGGTTTATCACTTGCTTTTGCCATCTCCAGGTGAATACATCTGCCCCATTGTTTCTTATGTGCTTTCCACTAGGTGGTATGCTTGATGCGGGGGCGTATCTACCCATTGGCCGGGATGGCACTCGCCAGGGGCACCAGCCAAGGAGGGGCGCCGCCCAGCGGTGCCATCCGCGGCCATGGGGTAGATTCATTTTGCAGAGGCTGTGGGCTGCGGTATCACCTGTCCCCCACCAGCTTATTCAGTGTGCTATAATATGAATTTTGGCTTATTCAGTGTGCTATAATGTGAATTTCGGCTCATTCAGTGTGCTGTAATGTGAATTTCGGCTCATTCAGTGTGCTATAATGTGAATTTCAGGTTGTACCATGTGCTATAATGTGAATTTCGGCTCATACCGTATGCTATAATGTGAATTTCAGCTTATACCGTGTGCTATAATGTGAATTTCGGCTCGTACCGTGTGCTATAATGTGAATTTCAGCTCGTACCGTGTGCTATAAGGTGAAAGGGGCACCAGTACTAGATAGTATAAGGGGTTCTATTACACTGGACATGCCCCCTTTTGGGTGACGCGTCCTTGACTTTTCCATACCCCCACTTCAAAATTTCCACTTCAACCACTGCATATATATATATGTGTGTATGTGTGTATATATATATATATATATATAGAAAAACAAGGGGTACCCTTAGGCGCTACGTGGAGCGGAACTGAGCTGCAGCTTAGACGAACCCCCTGTTAGGTGGTGCCCTAAGATATCAAACCAACAAACTAGAGTCTAAGTGCGCTAATGGATAGTACTGTATATCATAAATAAACAGATTTAAAAGATTCAACTTTCAGTTTTTAATACATAAAAGCCACAATAGCATAAAACATCTGTGAGCATATAAACATCTTTTTACAGAATGTATAGACAATGTATACAAACAGTTTCTGTCAGATGGAAAATTCAAGTGAAACTTGAGATTCGTGGTAAATCTTCCTTAGTAGTATAGAATACAGATGGAATACAGTACTTGAACACAACCCAACGCGTTTCGTCCCTAACTGGGACGTCCTCAGGGGTAGTATCGAGTGCCAGATGTTTTTTACAGATAATCCCAAAATTGCGTAAAAAGCTCACTGAATATAAAAGCAGGCAAAGGACCAAAATGACTGGGAAAGCAATTCAATATTATGAAGCCCCCAGTCACATACAGTCCAGATAACAAATGGACAAATAGGTGACCCGAAAACAATGTGGTTTAAAGTCTATCACTGACTCTATGAACCAGTCCCTGATGAGGGTGAGACCGCTCAGTAGTGGGTCAACAGCCAAATAGTGTAGTGGTCATCTCAAAGTCCAAAGTGATATATATATAAAAAATTCAGGGGGGGGATGTTCTGCACTCAGCGAAAATAAGAATTTACTCACCGGTAATTCTATTTCTCGTAGTCCGTAGTGGATGCTGGGGACTCCGTAAGGACCATGGGGAATAGACGGGCTCGGCAGGAGACTGGGCACTCTAAAGAAAGATTAGGTACTATCTGGTGTGCACTGGCTCCTCCCTATATGCCTCAGTTAGGGAAACTGTGCCCAGAATAGCTGACATTACAAGGAAAGGATTTTGGAATCCAGGGTAAGACTCATACCAGCCACACCAATCACACCGTACAACTCGTGATAACCTTACCCAGTTAACAGTATGAACAACAACTGAGCATCACTCAACGGATGGCTCATAACAATAACCCTTTATTAAGCAATAACTATATACACGTATTGCAGAAAGTCCGCACTTGGGACGGGCGCCCAGCATCCACTACGGACTACGAGAAATAGAATTACTGGTGAGTAAATTCTTATTTTCTCTAACGTCCTAGTGGATGCTGGGGACTCTGTAAGGACCATGGGGATTATACCAAAGCTCCCAAACGGGCGGGAGAGTGCGGATGACTCTGCAGCACCGAATGAGCAAACACAAGGTCCTCCTCAGCCAGGGTATCAAACTTGTAGAACTTTGCAAAAGTGTTTGAACCCGACCAAGTAGCCGCTCGGCAAAGCTGTAAAGCCGATACCCCTCGGGCAGCCGCCCAAGAAGAGCCCACCTTCCTTGTGGAATGGGCTTTCACTGATTTTGGATGCGGCAATCCAGCCGCAGAATGAGCCAGCTGAATCGTGCTACAGATCCAGCGAGCAATAGTTTGCTTTGAAGCAGGAGCACCCAGCTTATTGGGTGCATACAGAATAAACAGCGAGTCAGTCTTCCTGACTCCAGCCGTTCTGGAAACATATATTTTCAAAGCCCGGACTACGTCCAGCAACTTGGAGTCCTCCAAGTCCCGAGTAGCCGCAGGGACCACAATAGGTTGGTTCAAATGAAACGATGATACCACCTTTGGGAGAAATTGGGGACGAGTCCGCAATTCTGCCCTGTCCATATGGAAGATCAAATAAGGGCTTTTACATGACAAAGCCGCCAATTCTGATACACGCCTCGCCGATGCTAAGGCCAACAGCATGACCACTTTCCATGTGAGATACTTTAGTTCCACGGTCTCAAGTGGTTCAAACCAGTGGGATTTCAGGAAATCCAACACAACGTTAAGATCCCAAGGTGCCACTGGTGGCACAAAAGGGGGCTGAATATGCAGCACTCCCTTTACAAACGTCTGAACCTCAGGCAGTGAAGCCAGTTCTTTTTGAAAGAAAATGGATAGGGCCGAAATCTGGACCTTTATGGACCCTAATTTCAGGCCCATAGTCACACCTGACTGTAGGAAGTGCAGAAATCGACCCAGCTGGAATTCCTCTGTAGGGGCCATCCTGGCTTCACACCAAGCAACATATCTTCGCCATATACGGTGATAATGCTTAGCTGTTACATCCTTCCTAGCCTTTATCAGCGTAGGAATCACTTCATCCGGGATGCCCTTTTCCATTAGGATTTGGCGTTCAACCGCCATGCTGTCAAACGCAGCCACGGTAAGTCTTGGAACAGACAGGGCCCCTGTTGCAACAGGTCCTGTCTGAGAGGCAGAGGCCATGGGTCCTCTGTGATCATCTCTTGTAGTTCTGGGTACCAAGTCCTTCTTGGCCAATCCGGAACGATGAGTATTGTTCTCACTCCTCTTTTTCTTACTATTCTAAGTACCTTGGGTATGAGAGGAAGAGGAGGGAACACATATACCGACTGGAACACCCAGGATGTCACTAGCGCGTCCACAGCTATCGCCTGAGGGTCCCTTGACCTGGCGCAATATCTTTTTAGCTTTTTGTTGAGGCGGGACGCCATCATGTCCACCTGTGGCAGTTCCCATCGATTTGCAATCTGTGTGAAGACTTCTTGATGAAGTCCCCACTCTCCCGGGTGGAGGTCGTGTCTGCTGAGGAAGTCTGCTTCCCAGTTGTCCACTCCCGGAATGAACACTGCTGACAGTGCTTGTACGTGAATCTCCGCCCAACGAAGAATCTTTGTGGCTTCTGCCATCGCCACCCTGCTTCATGTGCCGCCCTGGCGGTTTACATGGGCGACCGCCGTGATGTTGTCTGACTGAATCAGCACTGGTTGGTCTCGAAGCAGGGGCTCCGCTTGACTCAGGACGTTGTATATGGCCCTTAGTTCCAGTATATTTATGTGCAGACAAGTCTCCTGACTTGACCACAGCCCTTGGAAGTTTCTTCCCTGAGTGACTGCGCCCCATCCACGGAGGCTTGTCACTAACTCCTGGGCCTTCTCCTCCGGGAGAAACACCTTCTTCTGTTCTGTGTCCAGAATCATACCCAGGAAGGGCAGACGCGTCGTAGGAATCAGCTGCGACTTTGGAATATTCAGAATCCAGCCGTGCTGTTGCAACACTTCCTGAGAGTGTGCTACGCTGATCAACAACTGCTCCCTGGACCTCGCCCTTAAGAGGAGATCGTCCAAGTACGGGATAACCGTAACTCCTTACTTCCGAAGGAGTACCATCATTTCGGCCATTACCTTGGTAAATACTCTCGGTGCCGTGGACAGACCAAACGGCAACGTCTGGAATTGGTAATGACAGTCCTGTACCACAAACCTGAGGTACTCCTGGTGAGGTGGATAAATGGGGACATGCAAGTAAGCATCCTTGATGTCCAGAGATACCATAAAATCCCCCTTTTCCAGGCTTGCAATGACCGCTCTGAGCGATTCCATTTTGAACTTGAATTTTTTCATATAAATGTTCAAGGATTTTAAATTCAGAATGGGTCTTACCGAACCGTCCGGTTTCGGTACCACAAACAGTGTGGAATAGTAACCCCTTCCCTGTTGAAGGAGGGGGACCATTATTATCACTTGCTGGAGGTACAGCTTGTGAATTGCCGCCAGGACTACCTCCCTTTCCGTGGGGGAAGCTGGCAAGGCTGGTTTTAGGTAACGGTGAGGGGGAGTCACTTCGAACTCCAGCTTGTATCCCTGAGATACAATTTGTATACCCCAAGGATCCACCTGTGAGCGAACCCACTGGTTGCTGAATTTTCGGAGACGCGCCCCCACCGCTCCTGGCTCCGCCTGTGGAGCCCCAGCGTCATGCGGTGGACTTAGTGGAAGCCGGGGAGGACTTTTGTTCCTGGGAACTAGCTGCATGGTGCAGCTTCTTTCCTCTACCCCTGCCTCTGGCAAGAAAGGATGCACCTCTGACCTTCTTGCTTCTCTGAGAACGAAAGGACTGCATTTGATAATACGGTTCTTTCTTAGGCTGTGAGGAAACCTGAGGCAAGAAAGTCGACTTTCCAGCTGTCGCTGTGGACACAAGGTCCGAGAGGCCGTCCCCAAACAATTCCTCACCCTTATAAGGCAAAACCTCCATGTGTTTTTTAGAATCGGCATCCCCTGTCCATTGCCGAGTCCATAAGACCCTCCTGGCAGAAATGGACATTGCATTAATTCTAGAGCCCAGCAGGCAAATGTCCCTTTGGGCATCCCGCATATATAAGACGGCGTCTTTTATATATTGCCCAGGGTTAACAAGACAGTATCCCTGTCCAGGGCATCTATGTTCTCTGACAGAGTATCTGTCCATGGTGCTTCCTATCCGCAGGATCCTTTAGGGCGGCCGTATCCTGAGACGGCAGGGCCACCTTCTTAGATAAGCTTGTCAGCGCCTTGTCTACCCTAGGGGAGGATTCCCAACGTAACATGTCCGTTGGCGGGAAAGGGTACGCCAGCAGTAATTTTTTGGAAATCACCACTTTCTTATCAGGGGAACTCCACGCTTCTTCACATAACTCATTTAATTCATGTGACGGGGGAAAAGTCACTGCCTGCTTTTTCTCCCCAAACATATACACCCTCTTGTCAGGGACAGGGTTAACCTCTGAAATGTGCAATACATCTTTCATTGCAATAATCATGTAGCGGATGGCCTTGGTCATCTTAGGCTGTAATTGTGCCTCATCATCGTCGACACTGGAGTCGGACTCCGTGTCGGCATCTGTGTCAACCATCTGAGATAGTGGGCGTTTATGAGACCCTGACGGCCTCTGAGTCGCCTGGGCAGGCCCGGGTTGAGACCCCAGCTGTCCCAAGGCTGCAGCGTCATCAAACCTTTTATGCAAGGAGCTTACATTATCATTTAAGACCTTCCACATATCCATCCAATCAGGTGTCGGCCTCAACGGCGGCGACACCACATTTATCCGCACTTGCTCCGCCTCCACGTAACCCTCCTCATCAAACATGTCGACACAGCCGTACCGACACACATCAGACACACAGGGAATGCTCTGACTGAGGACAGGACCCCACAAAGGCCTTTGGGGAGACAGAGAGAGAGTATGCCAGCACACACCACAGCGCTATATAACCCAGGGATATTCACTATAATAAGTGATTACCCAATAGCTGCTGATTTTATGTCTTTTGCGCCTAAATTTATGTGCCCCCCCTCTTTTTTTTACCCTTCTTGTACCTGGATACTGCAGGGGAGAGCCTTGGGAGCGTCCTTCCAGCGGAGCTGTGAAGAGAAAATGGCGCTGGTGTGCTGAGGAAGAAGGCCCCGCCCCCTCAGCGGCAGGCTTCTGTCCTGCTTCTGTGTGAAAAAAATGGCGGGGGTTTTTACATTTATACAGTGCCTGACTGTATTATATATGTATGTTATGCCAAAAAGGTACTTCAATTGCTGCCCAGGGCGCCCCCCCCAGCGCCCTGCACCCTACAGTGACCGGAGTGTGAAAGTGTGCTGGGAGCAATGGCGCACAGCTGCGGTGCTGTGCGCTACCTTAAATGAAGACAGGAGTCTTCAGCCGCCGTTTTCGCCGTCTTCAAGCTTCTGTTCTTCTGGCTCTGCGAGGGGGACGGCGGCGCGGCTCCGGGAACGGACGATCGAGGACAGATGCCTGTGTTCGAACCCTCTGGAGCTAATGGTGTCCAGTAGCCTAAGAAGCGCAACCTAGCTGTAGACAGGTAGGTTTGCTTCTCTCCCCTCAGTCCCTCGTAGCAGTGAGTCTGTTGCCAGCAGAAGCTCACTGAAAATAAAAAACCTAACAAATACTTTCTTTTACTAGCAGGCTCAGGAGAGCCCACTAGGAGCACCCACCTCTGGCCGGGCACAGATTCTAACTGAGGTCTGGAGGAGGGGCATAGAGGGAGGAGCCAGTGCACACCAGATAGTACCTAATCTTTCTTTAGAGTGCCCAGTCTCCTGCGGAGCCTGTCTATTCCCCATGGTCCTTACGGAGTCCCCAGCATCCACTAGGACGTTAGAGAAAATATGATTAGCTGCCGGTGCCAGGGTGCCCTCCTTGCATAATGATATAGCCTGGTATGGTCTGCTGTGTGAGGTGTGCACCTTCCTGACACACAAAAAGACACAGGCGGAATTCGACAGACTTATATATAAATATATTAGTGCAAATACAGCATCATGGATTCCAACGTTTCAACGCCATGCAGGGTGTTTTTTTCAACCACATTGTTTACTTGAAAAAAAAAAAAAAAACACCCTGCATGGTGTTGAAACGTTGGAATCCATGATGCTGTATTTGCACACATATATATATATATATATATATATATATATATATACATACAGGTTGAGTATCCCATATCCAAATATTCCGAAATACGGAATATTCCGAAATACGGAACTTTTTGAGTGAGAGTGAGATAGTGAAACCTTTGTTTTCTGATGGCTCAATGTACACAAACTTTGTTTAATGCACAAAGTTATTAAAAATATTGTATTAAATGACCTTCAGGCTGTGTGTATAAGGTGTTTATGAAACATAAATGAATTGTGTGAATGTAGACACACTTTGTTTAATGCTCAAAGTTATTAAAAATATTGGCTAAAATGACCTTCAGGCTGTGTGTATAAGGTGTATATGTAACATAAATGCATTCTGTGCTTAGACTTGGGTCCCATCACCATGATATCTCATTATGGTATGCAATTATTCCAAAATACAGAAAAATCCCATATCCAAAATACTTCTGGTCCCAAGCATTTTGGATAAGGGATACTCAACCTGTACACACACACACATGTCAGTGGAGTTCTGCCTGTGTCTTTTTGTGTGTCAGGAAGGTGAACATGTAACACAGGGGACCAAACGAGGCTTATACATTGAAACAATTAAACTTTCCCATCAGCAAAGTTGCAGTGTATTAATTTTCGGCGTGCCGCCATTTGGGACTTGTGCATGACAAGTATTGCCTTTAGCAGCGTGTATTGGAGGGCACCCGACACAGCAATGTTTGTGAGCATTTGAGTGCCAGAGCTGGGGGAATTATATATATATATAACAAGAAGCGCCTGGTAAGTCCCACCTCAATGCATTTCGTAATCACTTCGTCAGGAGGTTGGCTTACCAGACGTCAGCACGAGTTTTATATAGCAGTCACATATCAATAATGGTACCATTAATTGTTAATTACCATCAGCCGCTCTAATTCTCAGCAGCAACAGCCTCACTTAAAAGTGCTAGACAGCAATCATAAATACAATCTGATAAAAAACATCAGTAACTAGACGGCTTATTTCATAAAAACTACGCTAAAGCTGCAAAACTGGTGGCTCGTCAGCGACAATTTTCAAAGCTAATAAGCATACACAATTTAACACAATACATAAATACAGAATACAAATAGACTTATTTAAAAGTGCAATAAAAAATTAATTAATGCACACCGATATAAGCATTTTGTTTAAAAAACACCGATATAGACATTTTGTTTAGAAAACAGCAATGCAGTATCATCTCAGCGGTAATACATCCGATATACAGAGCATTAATACACATACTAAATAACATGCATAAAGCATTAACTATAAAGTCCATGTCATACCATAAATGCTACAGGCACTATTTAAAGTGACATGAGCATAAAAGAAAGCGACCTGCATGTAATAAGAAAACCTCAAGTACCCTATGTATTTATATTAGCATCTTGACAGAGAATAGAACAATCATCAAATATGTTGGAGTTACACAAGAATTGTGAGGACACATCTCTATCCAAGCAGAACGAATAGTATGAGACGCCCACTCATCTCTCCCTAATAAAGGGGGTGATCTCATAGTTCTCATTAAGCCCATTTGGCATAAGTGTATTAAGAGAGAGTATCCAGAAAGTTTCTCTTCTAAGGAGTTGTTCTTCCCTATTTCCACCATTAGTAGACACTGTAACATGTTCTATTCCCACAAACTTCAGGAGAGAGGGATCCGCATTATGTAGCTCAGAAAAGTGACGTGGGATACTATGATTCATAACCCAATATTTTTTATGTTACGAGTGTGCTCTAGAATTCTAATTTTCAGTACCCTTTTTAGTTTTTCCGACGTATCTTAAGCCACAAAGGCATGTTAGAATATATATACAGAAATTTGTATTGCAATTGATGAAAGATCGAATGATCTTTATATATGCAATCGTGTACCGGTGTGCTGGTACATCAAAATGAAAGCATCCAGTCCACAGGTTTAAACTCCAGGCTGTAGCACAGGTCTTAATTACCGCAGCTACTCTCCCAATAAGTAGCCCCGAACTCCTGGAGCAAATGGATTTCTAAACATAAAGGTGAAAAGAGAATGCGCTAATAGTGCAGATTATTTTTATTATTATAAAAACAATATTTCAGGACAGGCCAACAGTATTAGGAAGACTCATACCATGAATACCCACACTGTGGGCTGATTACCAAAATCTTGCCTTTTGTATTGTATTTTATCATGTGGTAACCAGCCCACAGTGTGGGTATTCATGGTACGGGACTTATTAATACTGTTGGCCTGTCCTGAAATATTGTAATATTGCTTTTATAATAATAAAAATAATCTGCACTATGAGCGCATTGTCTTTTCATCTTTGTCTTTAGAAATATATATCTGACAACAGTAAGTATTGCGTGGCCACGACCCTATTTCAAATATGTATGTGTGTGTTGGGGCGCCAGTCCCCTACTTTGCCAGGGGTGCTCAGACCCCTAGATACACCCCTGGCTTGATGTTTAAGGGATTATTGTGTACCTGGAACATTTTAATTAATTAAACCTGTCCATTAGTTTCCTTTTCAAGAGCAGGCAGTCATTCAGCCACCAGTACCTTTAGGTGAGTATTGCTAGATTAAGATCTTGCTACATTGTAACTGCTGATTTATTTGACCAATAACACCCTTTTCAGACAGAAATCCCAGCAATTACCCTGCATTTCACTGCCGGGTCATTTTACTGGTCTCTGCCTGACCCTTTCACACAGAGAAGCAAATTACTGGGTCAAGAATTTCAACCTGGTAATTTGCGGATCTAAATGATCCTCCCCAGATTAAATACTCGTTTTCAAAATCAAAATCGGTTTATTGCCAAGTACAGAGCCGGCCCTAGGCATAGGCAAATGCCTAGGGCATTTGGAATGCCTAGGGGCACAAGCAGCTTCTGCTGATTAAAATGATATGCAGCATGCCTATATTCTGTGTGTGACTGTGTCTGTATCTGCATACAAAATGCTACGTTACACTGTTTTCCTGGAAATCACTGAAACGTAGCATTTTGTATGCAGATACAGCACCAGTCGCTCACAGAATATAGGCATGCCACATATCATTTTAGTCACCAGATGCTGCTTGTGTATCCTAGTCACATAGCGATGCAAATGAGATGCATTTCCAGGAAAAAAAGGCACCCGATATTAGCAGAGCTGGCTAGGAGCTGCCAGCTCAATCAGGCCAGGCATCTCGTGCTGCATGCATATTGGGGCAAAATGTATGAGGACACATCTCTATCCAAGCAGAGGTTAGTGGCCTTTTGAGTGCTGTGTGTGGGGGGGTTGACTGTGCAATAGTGTTCAGCATATGTGTAAGGGGAATTATGTGTGTCAGGTGTTTAAATGCATTAATAATGTGCAGCATATGTGTAAGGGGCAGTATGTGTGTCATTATGTGTATAAGGGCATTAACAATGTGTTGCATATGTGTAACGGACATTATGTGTAAAAATAAGAATTTACTTACCGATAATTCTATTTCTCATAGTCCGTAGTGGATGCTGGGGACTCCGTAAGGACCATGGGGAATAGCGGCTCCGCAGGAGACTGGGCACATCTAAAGAAAGCTTTAGGACTATCTGGTGTGCACTGGCTCCTCCCCCTATGACCCTCCTCCAAGCCTCAGTTAGGATACTGTGCCCGGACGAGCGTACACAATAAGGAAGGATCTTGAATCCCGGGTAAGACTCATACCAGCCACACCAATCACACCGTACAACTTGTGATCTGAACCCAGTTAACAGCATGATAACAGAGGAGCCTCTAGAAAAGATGGTTCACTACAGCAATAACCCGATTTTTTGGTAACAATAACTATGTACCAGTATTGCAGACAATCCGCACTTGGGATGGGCGCCCAGCATCCACTACGGACTATGAGAAATAGAATTATCGGTAAGTAAATTCTTATTTTCTCTAACGTCCTAAGTGGATGCTGGGGACTCCGTAAGGACCATGGGGATTATACCAAAGCTCCCAAACGGGCGGGAGAGTGCGGATGACTCTGCAGCACCAAATGAGAGAACTCCAGGTCCTCCTCAGCCAGGGTATCAATTTTGTAGAATTTTACAAACGTATTTGCTCCTGACCAAGTAGCTGCTCGGCAAAGTTGTAAAGCCGAGACCCCTCGGGCAGCCGCCCAAGATGAGCCCACCTTCCTTGTGAAGTGGGCATTTACAGATTTTTGGCTGTGGCAGGCCTGCCACCGAATGTGCAAGCTGAATTGTACTACAAATCCAACGAGCAATTGTCTGCTTAGAAGCAGGAACACCCAGCTTGTTGGGTGCATACAGGATAAACAGCGAGTCAGTTTCCCTGACTCCAGCCGTCCTGGAAACATATATTTTCAGGGCCCTGACAACGTCTAGCAACTTGGAGTCCTCCAAGTCCCTAGTAGCCGCAGGCACCACAATAGGTTGGTTCAGGTGAAACGCTGAAACCACCTTAGGGAGAAACTGAGGACGAGTCCTCAATTCCGCCCTGTCCGAATGGAAAATCAGATAAGGGCTTTTACAGGATAAAGCCGCCAATTCTGACACGCGCCTGGCCCAGGCCAGGGCCAACAGCATGACCACTTTCCATGTGAGATATTTTAACTCCACAGATTTAAGTGGTTCAAACCAATGTGACTTTTGGAACCCAAAAACTACATTGAGATCCCAAAGTGCCACTGAAGGCACAAAAGGAGGCTGTATATGCAGTACCCCTTTTACAAACGTCTGAACTTCAGGGACTGAAGCTAGTTCTTTTTGGAAGAAAATTGACAGGGCCGAAATTTGAACCTTAATGGACCCCAATTTCAGGCCCATAGACACTCCTGTTTGCAGGAAATGTAGGAAACGACCCAGTTGAATTTCCTCCGTCGGGCCGTACTGGCCTCGCACCACGCAACATATTTTCGCCAAATGCGGTGATAATGTTTTGCGGTTACATCCTTCCTGGCTTTGATCAGGATAGGGATGACTTCATCCGGAATGCCTTTTCAGGATCCGGCGTTCAACCGCCATGCCGTCAAACGCAGCCGTGGTAAGTCTTGGAACAGACAGGGTCCTTGCTGGAGCAGGTCCCTTCTTAGAGGTAGAGGCCACGGATCCTCCGTGAGCATCTCTTGAAGTTCCGGTTACCAAGTCCTTCTTGGCCAATCCGGAGCCACGAATATAGTGCTTACTCCTCTCCATCTTATCAATCTCAGTACCTTGGGTATGAGAGGCAGAGGAGGGAACACATACACTGACTGGTACACCCACGGTGTTACCAGAACGTCTACAGTTATTGCCTGAGGGTCCCTTGACCTGGCGCAATACTTGTCGAGTTTTTCCCAACGGTTTATAATCATGTGGAAGACTTCTGGGTGAAGTCCCCACTCTCCCGGGTGGAGGTCGTGCTGAGGAAGTCTGCTTCCCAGTTGTCCACTCCCGGAATGAATACTGCTGACAGTGCTATCACATGATTTTCCGCCCAGCGAAGAGTCCTTGCAGCTTCTGCCATTGCCCTCCTGCTTCTTGTGCCACCCTGTCTGTTTATGTGGGTGACTGCCGTGATGTTGTCCGACTGGATCAACACCGGCTGACCTTGAAGCAGAGGACTTGCTAAGCTTAGAGCATTGTAAATGGCCCTTAGCTTCAGGATATTTATGTGAAGTGATGTCTCCAGACTTGACCATAAGCTCTGGATATTCCTTCCCTGTGTGACTGCTCCCCAGCCTCGCAGGCTGGCATCCGTGGTCACCAGGACCCAGTCCTGAATGCCGAATCTGCGGCCCTCTAGAAGATGAGCACTCTGCAACCACCACAGGAGGGACACCCTTGTCCTTGGTGACAGGGTTATCCGCTGATGCATCTGAAGATGCGACCCGGACCATTTGTCCAGCAGGTCCCACTGGAAAATTCTTGCGTGGAATCTGCCAAATGGGATTGCTTCTTAGGAAGCCACCATTTTACCCAGCACCCTTGTGCATTGATGCACTGAGACTTGGCTCGGTTTTAGGAGGTTCCTGACTAGCTCGGATAACTCCCTGGCTTTTTCCTCCGGGAGAAAAGCCTTTTTCTGGACTGTGTCCAGGATCATCCCTAGGAACAGAAGACAAGTCGTCGGAACCAGCTGCGATTTTGGAATATTGAGAATCCAATCGTGCTGCCGCAACACTACCTGAAATAGTGCTACACCGACCTCCAACTGTTCCCTGGATCTTACCCTTATCAGGGAATCGTCCAAGTAAAGGATAACTAAAATTCCCTTCCTTCGAAGGAATATCATAATTTCGGCCATTACCTTGGTAAAGACCCGGGGTGCCGTGGACCATCCATACGGCAGCGTCTGAACTGATAGTGACAGTTCCGTACCATAAACCTGAGGTACCCTTGATGAGAAGGGTAAATTTTGACATGAAGGTAAGTATCCTTGATGTCCCGAGACATCATGTAGTCCCCTTCTTCCAGGTTCGCAATCACTGCTCTGAGTGACTCAATCTTGAATTTGAACCTCTGTATGTAAGTGTTCAAAGATTTTAGATTTAGAATCGGTCTCACCGAGCCGTCCGGCTTCGGTACCACAACAGTGTGGAATAATACCCCGTTCCCTGTTGCAGGAGGGGTACCTTGTTATCACCTGCTGGGAATACAGCTTGTGAATGGCTTCCAAAACAGTCTCCCTGTCAGAAGGAGACATCGGTAAAGCCGACTTTAGGAAACGGCGAGGGGGAGACGTCTCGAATTCTAATTTGTACCCCTGAGATATCACCTGAAGGATCCAGGGGTCTACTTGCGAGTGAGCCCACTGCGCGCTGAAATTCATTGAGACGGGCCCCCCACTGTGCCTGATTCTGCTTGTAAAGCCCCAGCGTCATACTGAGGGCTTGGCAGAGGCGGGAGAGGGTTTCTGTTCCTGGGAACTGGCTGATTTCTGCAGCCTTTTTCCTCTCCCTCTGTCACGGGGCAGAAATGAGGAATCTTTTGCCCGCTTGTCCACGAAAAGACTGTGCCTGATAATACGGCGTCTTCTCATGTTGAGAGGCGACCTGGGGTACAAACGTGGATTTCCCAGCTGTTGCCGTGGCCACCAGGTCTGAAAGACCGACCCCAAATAACTCCTCCCTTTAATAAGGCAATACTTCCAAATGCCGTTTGGAATACGCATCACCTGACCACTGACGTGTCCATAACCCTCAACTGGTAGAAATGGACAACGCACTTTGACTTGATGCCAGTCGGCAAATATTCCGCTGTGCATCACGCATATATAGAAATGCATCTTATAAATGCTCTATAGGCAATAATATACTGTCCCTATCTAGGGTATCAATATTTTCAGTCAGGGAATCCGACCACGCCAACCCAGCACTGCACATCCAGGCTGAGGCGATTGCTGGTCGCAGTATAACACCAGTATGTGTGTAAATACATTTTAGGATACCCTCCTGCTTTCTATCAGCAGGATCCTTAAGGGCGGCCATCTCAGGAGAGGGTAGAGCCCTTACAAGCGTGTGAGCGCTTTATCCACCCTAGGGGGTGTTTCCCAACGCACCCTAACCTCTGGCGGGAAAGGATATAATGCCAATAACATTTTAGAAATTATCAGTTGTTATCGGGGGAAAACCACGCATCATCACACACCTCATTTAATTTCTCAGATTCAGGAAAACTACAGGTAGTTTTTCCTCACCGAACATAATACCCCTTTTTGGTGGTACTCGTATTATCAGAAATGTGTAAAAACATTTTTCATTGCCTCAATCATGTAACGTGTGGCCCTACTGGAAGTCACATTTGTCTCTTCACCGTCGACACTGGAGTCAGTATCCGTGTCGGCGTCTATATCTGCCATCTGAGGTAACGGGCGCTTTAGAGCCCCTGACGGCCTATGAGACGTCTGGACAGGCACAAGCTGAGTAGCCGGCTGTCTCATGTCAACCACTGTCTTTTATACAGAGCTGACACTGTCACGTAATTCCTTCCAACAGTTCATCCACTCAGGTGTCGACCCCCTAGGGGGTGACATCACTATTACAGGCAATCTGCTCCGTCTCCACATCATTTTTCTCCTCATACATGTCGACACAAATGTACCGACATACAGCACACACACAGGGAATGCTCTGATAGAGGACAGGACCCCACTAGCCCTTTGGGGAGACAGAGGGAGAGTTTGCCAGCACACACCAGAGCGCTATATATAGGGATAACCTTATAAAAGTGTTTTTCCCCTTATAGCTGCTGTATCTTTAATACTGCGTGTAATTAGTGCCCCCCCTCTCTTTTTTAACCCTTTCTGTAGTGTAGTGACTGCAGGGGAGAGACAGGGAGCTTCCCTCCAACGGAGTTGTGAGGGAAAATGGCGCCAGTGTGCTGAGGAGATAGGCTCCGCCCCCTTATCGGCGGCCTTATCTCCCGTTTTTTTATGTATTTTAGCTGGGGTTAAATGCATCCATATAGCCCAGGAGCTATATGTGATGCATTTTTTGCCATCCAAGGTGTTTATTATTGCGTCTCAGGGCGCCTCCCCCAGCGCCCTGCACCCTCAGTGACCGGAGTGTGAAGTGTGCTGAGAGCAATGGCGCACAGCTGCAGTGCTGTGCGCTACCTTGTTGAAGACAGGACGTCTTCTGCCGCCGATTTTCCGGACCTCTTCTGCCTTCTGGCTCTGTAAGGGGGCCAGCGGCGCGGCTCTGGGACCCATCCAGGCTGGACCTGTGATCGTCCCTCTGGAGCTAATGTCCAGTAGCCTAAGAAGCCCAATCCACTCTGCACGCAGGTGAGTTCGCTTCTTCTCCCCTTAGTCCCTCGATGCAGTGAGCCTGTTGCCAGCAGGTCTCACTGAAAATAAAAAACCTAAACTAAAACTTTCACTAAGAAGCTCAGGAGAGCCCCTAGTGTGCACCCTTCTCGTTCGGGCACAAAGATCTAACTGAGGCTTGGAGGAGGGTCATAGGGGGAGGAGCCAGTGCACACCAGATAGTCCTAAAGCTTTCTTTAGATGTGCCCAGTCTCCTGCGGAGCCGCTATTCCCCATGGTCCTTACGGAGTCCCCAGCATCCACTTAGGACGTTAGAGAAAGGGCATTAATAAAGGTTGGCTTAATGTGTAAGTGGCATTACTATGTGGTATTATTGTATATGTATAAAGGCATTACTAATGTGTGGCATTATGTGTATAAGGTGCTTTACTGTGTGGCGTAACATATAGAATAGGCACTACTGTGCGGTCTAATGTGAATAAAGAGTAATACAGTATGGTGTGGTGTAATGTGAATAAGGGGCAATTCAGTGTGATGTAATGTGAATAAGGGGCACTACTGTGAGGAGTAACATACATAAGGTAAAGTGGTACTACTGTGTGATGTAACGTGAATAAAGGACACTATTGCATGATATAATGTGAATAAAGTTGCACTACTGTGTGGCATCATTTAAATTGGGGGTACTATTGTGTGGCCATGCCCCTTCCCAACAAGAACATGCCCCTTTTTGGGCTGCGCACCGAATGTGCGCACTGTTCCTATTTAAAATATAGGGGGTAGGAGCACCAAAATGAGGACTGCTTTGGTTGAGGGGAGATGGTGCTGGGAAAGGTTTGCAGGGTCAGAGGTGAAACTAGTGGCAGTGCTAGGGGGCACCATCAAAATCTTGCCTAGGGCATCATATTGGTTAGGGCCGGCTCTGGTCAAGTATATCCGTATAGTAATCAGTACATTATCGAGGTGCAGAGAACAGATTGAATAATTTCAGAGTAAAATTATTCAATCTGTTATCTGCACCACGATAGTAGTGTGGTTTGGCTCGACCTCAACTCATGACAGGAACTGACTACAGCAAATTGTAAGGGTAGCAGAAAAAAATCATAGGGACAAATCTCCCATCAATTGAGGATATCTATCGGGCAAGGGTCATGAAGCGGGCAGAAAGGATCATTGACGATCACTCCCACCCTGCTCACGTCCTGTTCCGACGGCTGCCGTCTGGCAGACAGTACGGCTTGCGGCTGGTGAGAACTACTAGACACAGGAACAGTTTCTTTCCTCAAGCAACTATCTTGGTCAGTTCGACAATCGCCTAGTCCATTTCATATCATACACGTAAGATGTACTCATGTATCCGTCATGCTTCTCTTTCCTATGTTATGTCATGTGTTGTATTTTGTCTGAGAGCTGTGGTTATCGTAAAAAAATTCCTTGAGTATTATGTACTGATATACTTGTCAATAAACCGATTCTGATTCTGAAAATGGGTATTTCATCTGGGGAAGCAGTTACGTAACCGCTGGGCAGGAGCCCAATACCGACACAGGAATCCTGCCCCCTTACAGTCCCGACATGCCGACTGACAGGGACTATTCCTACTCGTGGGTGTCCATGACACGCCACCGAGCCTACAAGGGGCTTCATTCCACTCACCCCCACTGGTCATCTGCAACCCGGGATTCTGGCATCGGCATGGTGACCGTCCGTCTCCTGACCGCCGGTCGTGCATAGCCACCCCTTGGTCTGTGTGAAAGGGTCAACTAGGGTCGAATTTCCTGGGTCTCCAACCCTGATAAATTCCTTGTTCGAAGTGCCGGGATTTTCAACCCGGGTTGACCCTTTCCACACAAGAAAAGGCCCCGTGTTTTATTGTCAAATTACCGGGTAGAACTGCTTCACCTGGTAATTTCATTTTCTGTGTGAAAGGGGCATAAATGGTAAATACCCCAGCCAGTCAAACAGAACAGGAGGCTCTATGGTATATGAAACACAAGTCTAAGTGCAAGTACAGTATGTAAATGATTGAATAATAAAAATATGTTAAGAAAAGACAGCAATCTACTATATGAAACTCAAAAGACATGAAAGTTTAACTGGCAGCATGGATTCTGTCTGATAACTTTAACAGTATATCAATAGTAGAGTACATTATATAACTATAACAGTATATCAATAGTAGAGTACAGTATATAACAGTATTTCAATAGTAGAGTACAGTATATAACAGCATATCAATGGTAGTGTACAGTATAAAACTATAACAGTATATCAATAGTAGAGTACAGTATATAACAGTATATCAATGGTAGAGTACAGTATAAAACGAAAACAGTATATCAATAGTAGAGTACAGTATATAACAGTATATCAATGGTAGAGTACAGTATAAAACTATAACAGTATATCAATAGTAGAGTACATTATATAACAGTATATCAATGGTAGTGTACAGTATAAAACTATAACAGTATATCAATAGTAGAGTACAGTATATAACAGTATATAAATGGTAGAGTACAGTATAGAACTATAACAGTATAGCAATGGTAGGGCACAGTATACAACTATAACAGTATATCAATAGTAGAGTACAGTATACAACTATAACAGTATATCAATAGTAGAGCACAGTATACAACTATAACAGTATATCAATAGTAGAATAAAGTATAGAGTCTAATATCAGTATTTAATGTCACAGTCAACACTGGCAACAATGGTAAAAGAACTGGATTGCTGCTAGATAGCCATACTGTATAAGTCTGTGGTAAGCAACAAAAGATTTGCAATAACGATTTGCAAACCTTACTCCTTGGTGGCGTGATAGAGTTAAAAGATGTTATCAGTTCTTGTAATGCGCTGGGCTTGGATGCAGCCCACTGAAATAGGCTGATACAGTGCTGATGGACCCCAGTGGTTTTGTGGTTGGGGTCCAAGCTGTACATGGACATGTTGCATGGGGTGCGGATATCATGCTGGACAGACTAAGAGCCAGGATGGTCTAAAACTAAAATGCATTTAACCTCCAAAAACTGCAGTTTTCATAGTGTCCCCTAATGCATCAAGCTCTGGAAAGCAAAATAAGGTTCCTCCCAGTATCCCCTGCAGTTTGCACATGTGCTGGCCAAAGACCGCACATGTGCATTAGGCAAGGCAAATAAAAGTGGCAATAAATGTAAGTACAGACTAATACACACAGCAATACACTGTCTATATATTCACATAGATACATAATTAAAGTGACCATTTTGAATAATTATTTAGAGGCGAGAGTCCTGCTCATGTGAGTTTTTAATCTATAGTGATGATGAGAAGAGGGCAAAGACTGCAGACAGAAGAGGAGTGACAAGCTAGAATTTAACAAATGTGTTGTAAAGGCTGGCTTGAATCTAGATTAAAGTCAAAGGAGTGATGGGGGGCATTCCAGATGCTAGAAGCAGTCAGATAGAAATCCTGAATGTGAGATTGCAAATCGTGATCTGGGAGGAGGTGAGGTGACAGTCATTAGCAGAATGACCAGGGCACGAGTTATGAATGAAAGCCCACTGAGATTTCTGAGTTTCTGCTTGTGGGCTTTGTAACATTGAAGCAAATTAAAATACAGTTTGGGTTTGTTGCTTGGTCAAAGAACTCTTGGGGAGTATATGACACTTTGGCTACAAGAGAAGCTGCTTTAGGCTGTGCTGCTCAAGGTAGTCCACAGTGCTTTTTGAGACTTCTTTTCTGTGTTATCTAATTCATCACTATCACTTAGTGGAGAGTCATTGGCAGGCAGGTTGAGTGTTAGAAAGTAATGCCAAGGTGTTCCTTAGAGATGTGCGGCGGGCACTTTTCGGGTTTTGTGTTTTGGTTTTGGATCTGGATCCCCGCTCGTGTTTTGGATCTGGATTGGTTTTGCCAAAACCACTTTTTGGTTTTGGATCTGGATGATTTTTGAAAAAACATAAAAACAGCTACATTTGGAGGTAATTTTGATCCTACAGTATTATTTACCTCAATAACATTCATTTCCACTCATTTCCAGTCTATTCTGAACACCACACACCTCACAATATTGTTTTTAGGCCAAAAGGATGCACTAAGGTCATTGGATTACTAAGCTAAGCAACACAAGTAGACGGAACAAACACCTGGCCCATCTAGGAGTGGCACTGCAGTGTCAGACAGGATGGCACTATTAAAAACTAGGCCCCAAAGAGCACATAATGCAAAGATGAAAAAGAGGTGCAATGAGGTAGCTGGATGACTAAGCTAAGTGGGCGGCACAAACACCTGGCCCATCTAGGAGGGACACTGCAGTGTCAGACAGGATGACAGTTTTAAAAACTAGGCCCCAAAGAGCACATAATGCAAAGAAGAAAAAGAGGTGCAATGAGGTAGCTGGATGACTAAGCTAAGCGACCTAAGTGGGAGGCACAAACACCTGGCCCATCTAGGAGTGGCACTGCAGTGTCAGACAGGATGGCAGTTTTAAAAACTAGGCCCCAAAGAGCACATAATGCAAAGAAGTAAAAGAGGTGCAAGATATAATTGTCCTTGGGCCCTCCCACCCACCCTTATGTTGTATAAACAGGACATGTACACTTTAACAAACCAATCATTTCAGCGACAGGGTCTGCCACACAACTGTGGCTGAAATGACTGGTTTGTTTGGGCCCCCACCAAAAAAAAAGCAATCAATCTCTCCTTGCACAAACTGGCTCTACAGAACAAAACCACATCATTTAGGTGTCATTGGACTGCTTATGCTATTACCTAAAGTTTCAGAACTTGACAATGACTTATGATGAATGCGCTGCAGGTGACATATAAGGGAGGATGTTCTAACGTGGTTTACATCCTTACCCCTACTTATTATAGATTAAAAAAGGCAACAGATGGCTTGACACCTGTTGTCTAGATTTGTGGAGAAATAATTCCACACCGAAGAGGTGGCTTTTTTGGTATTTTGCCCAGGCATGGCAATGGGCTTTTTCATCCCATGGCCAACAACTGTCTCCACTGTCTCCATCAGAATTCTCATTGTCAACTTCCTCCGCAGCGCCAGCTACAACCATATCCTCCTCATCCTGGTGTACTTCTACAGTGACATCCTCAATCTCAATATTAGCAACTGGACTGGCGGTGCTCCTCCCAGCACTTGCAGGGGGCGTGCAAATGGTGGTAGAAGCCTCCTCTTCCCATACAGTGTTGAGAAGGTCAGGCATAGACATCGCAACCGCCGACAGTGCCAGCACCCTGTATTTTCACAACACCCCTGTAATTTTACAGCATACAAGACAGGGTCAGTGTACATTGATTTTCACTTCACCCTAGAATAATTACAGCATACAAGATAGGGCCAGTGTACATTGATTTTCACTGCACCCTAGAATAATTACAGCATACAAGACAGGGCCAGTGTACATTGATTTTCACTGCACCCTAGAATAATTACAGCATACAAGACAGGGCTACTGTACATTGATTTTCACTGCACCCTAGAATAATTACAGCATACAAGACAGGGCTACTGTACATTGATTTTCACTGCACCCTAGAATAATTACAGCATACAAGACAGGGCCAGTATGCATTGATTTTCACTGCACCCTGGAATTATTACAGTACACAAGACATGGCCAGTGTACATTGATTTTCACTGCACCCCTGAATTTATATAGCATACAGGGCCAGCAGCACCCCAACATTTTACAGCATACAGAAGCAGTGTGCTTTTAATTTTTAACAACTCCGCCTCTGAAATTTTACAACATACAGGGCCAGCAGCACCCCTATATTTTAAAGCATACAGGAGCGGAGCAGTGTGCTTTTAATTTTTATCTGCACCCATGAATTTTTATAGCATACAAGGACAGTGTAATGTTATTTGAACAGCAACACCCCTATATTTTACAGCATACAGCAGTGTGCTTTAAATTGTTAACAACTGCACCCCTGAATTTTTACAACATACAGGGCCAGTGTAATGTTATTTGAACAGCAACACTCCTATATTTTACAGCATACAGCAGTGTGCTTTTAATTTTTAACAACTGCACCCCTGAATTTTTGCAACATACAGAGCCAGAGTAATGTTATTTGAACAGCAACACCCCTATATTTTACAGCATACAGCAGTGTGCTTTTAATTTTTAACAACTGCACCCCTAAAGTTTTTATAGCATACAGGGCCAGTGTAATGTTATATGAATAGCAACACCCCTATATACTACAGCATACAGCAGTGTGCTTTTAAAATTTAACAACTGCACCCCTGAATTTTTACAACATACAGGGCCAGTGCAATGTTATTTGAACCACAACACCCCTATATTTTACAGCCTACAGAAGTGTGCTTTTAATTTTTAACAACTGCACCCCTGAATTTTTAAAGCATACAGGGCCAGCAGCACTCCAATATTTCACAGTATACAGGAGCAGTGTGGTTTTAATT
Source organism: Pseudophryne corroboree (assembly GCF_028390025.1). Lineage (NCBI taxonomy): Eukaryota > Metazoa > Chordata > Amphibia > Anura > Myobatrachidae > Pseudophryne > Pseudophryne corroboree. The sequence goes on from NC_086451.1 coordinate 197,291,353, forward strand.
TTTAACAACTGTACCCAGGGGTGGATTAGGATAAATAAAAGAGCCTGGGAAATTTATGGAAGCAGCCCTAATAGGGGTGTGGTCTGTTGAGGGAGTGGAGTCTGTTAAGTGGGCAGAATTACTGCTCAGAAGGCATGATTATATGCAGGTATTTGAAGTACGCGTCACAGGCGCACAGAAAAAATTATGGGGCGTGGCTTTGTGGGGAAGGGGCGTGGCCACATAATAGTGCCAATTCACATTACACCACACATTAGTGCCGCTTATACACATTGCACCAGGTAGAACCTCCTATACACACTGCGCCAGGTAGAGCATGTTATAGATATTGCGCCAGATAGAGCACATTCTACACTTTGCGCCAGGTAAAGGACAGTATACACTTTGCATCAGGCAGAGCACATTACAGTATACACATTGCACCAGAAAAAGTACATTATACACTTTGCGCCAGGCAGAGCACATTATACACATTGCATCAGGTAAAGCACATTGTAAACATTGCACCATGTAGAGCATGTTATACACTTTGCACCAGGCAGAGCATATTATACACTTTGGACCAGTTAAAGCACATAATACACCTTGTACTAGGTAAAGCACATTATACACATTGCACCAGGTAAAGCACATTATACACATTGCACCAGGCAGAGCACGTTATACACATTGCACCAGGTAAAGCACATTATACACATTGCACCAGGCAGAGCACGTTATACACATTGCACCAGGTAAATCAAATTATACACATTGCACCAGGTAGAGCACGTTATACACTTATACATATAACTGCAGCAGAGCACGGCACTCCTGTTAGATGCTACAATGGCCCCCGATGACATTCTAAAGTAGTTAGACAGGAAACTCACCAGACTTATACATACAAATAAAGACACTGCACTACCACCAGCACAGTACTAACTAGAGATGTGCACCGGACATTTTTCGGGTTTTGTGTTTTGGTTTTGGAATCGGTTCCGCGGTCGTGTTTTGGATTCGGAAGCATTTTTGCAAAACCTCCTTTAACATTTTTTGTTGGATTCGGGTGCGTTTTGGATTTGGGTGTTTTTTTGTTTTTTTTTAAAACCTCAAAAACAGCTTAAATCATAGAATTGTGGGGGTAATTTCTATCCTATAGTATTATTAACCTCAATAACCATAATTTCCACTCATTTCCAGTCTATTCTGAACACCTCACACTTCACAATATTATTTTTAGTCCTAAAATTTGTACCAAGGTTGCTGGATAACTAAGCTAAGCGACCCAAGTGGGCGGCACAAACACCTGGCCCATCTAGGAGTGGCACTGCAGTGTCAGACAGGATGGCACTTAAAAAAACAGTCCCCAAACAGCACATGATGCAAAGAAAAAAAGAGGTGCACCAAGGTCGCTGGATGGCGGTCGCTGGATGGCTAAGCTAAGCGACACAAACACCTCAATATCACAGGAATTATTCGTTCTAATCAATGGTATTATTTATTGGTCCAAATCACTGGAAGAAAATGACAAAATCACTAGAATTAAAAGCCAGTATCACAGGAATTATTCGTTCTAATCAATGGTATTATTGGTCCAAATCACTGGAAGAAAATGACAAAATCACTGGAATTAAAAGCCAGTATCACAGGAATTATTAGTTCTAATCAATAGTATTATTTATTGGTCCAAATCACTGGAAGAAAATGACAAAATCACTGGAATTAAATGGCAGTAATGTCGGGAATTATATCAAATGGCAGTACCACTGGACATATATACGGAAGTGTCAGACATGATGGCACTTTAAAAAAAAACTTTTTTTAAATATTTTTTATAAGACAGGGACAAACCCACTGTCCTAACAATTGGCAGGGCTGATTAAACAAACAGCCAGGGAAAAACTCCTGAATCCAGTTTCTAACCCTGGGTAATAATTTTTATTACCCGGGATATAATAATAATAATAATAATAATGACTAAGGCTCCCCTGTAGTGATGTAGATGAGATCCCCCCCCCCAGTGGACCCCCACATGGGAGTCCTTCCGCGTCACGCTGAGGACGCTAAGGGAGTAGAATCCAACCTCTGAACTCATGCACCTGTAGAGGGTGCAGACTTTCTGCTCTTTCTACGGCCTAGCCTCGTGCAGAAGTAGGCCCTCCTGAATTTTCTCCATCTGGCAGCCCAAGGGGACTGCATCAGAGAAGCAGAGTTACGTCTTCTCACAGGTGGTGCTGCGGAAGGATTTGTATTCATAGTGTCCCCAAGCAGTGTCTCACCTGCGAAGGGGAGGTACCTCTTGGATTCGGCGTCTGCGTTCCATTGGCGGATCCAGAGACCTCTGCGAGCCGCTACTGCCATGGAGGATGCTCTAGAATTCATCAGCCCAATGTCCCTCATGGCTTTCACCATGAATTTAGCCGAATCCTTTATGTGACCTAGAATCAAGACAACATTATCCCTATGGATTGTATCAAGGTCTTCTATTAATTTGTCTGACCATTTCAACATAGCCCTAGCTACCCAAGTGCATGCAATGGTGGGCCTAAGGGCGGCTCCAGTAGCCGTGTAAATGGATTTTAGAGTTGTCTCTATCTTGCGGTCAGTCGGCTCTGTTAACGAGGCCGAGCCTGGTACAGGTAATGTAATTACTCCTGATGGCCTGGACACCGAAATGTCCATTATGGGAGGAATCTGCCATCTCCTTCTATCCTCCTCAGGAAAGGGATATGTCTTGAGTACTTTATTGGGGATGTGAAAAATCTCTTCTGGGTTTAACCAGGATCTTTCAAATAGGGTATTCAACTCTTCCGAAACCGGGAATGTCACTAATGATTTTGCAGTTAGCATACAAGAATTTTCCTCTATTTGTATAGGTATTTCTAACACATCCCTAATGGCATTGATAAATTGCTGAATTTTATATTCCAATCTATCATAGTGCCCCCCTCTAACTTCTGTGTCGATCCCTGTGTCGGCATCGATGTCCGCGTTGGCCTACAAGACCTGTGTATTAGGAGCTGAGGGGGTCCTAGATGAAATGGACTGATTCATATCTAGAGCATTCTTTGTAGCTTTTTTCCAGCAACTTAATAGAGTATGCCCTAATGAACTCTGAGGAATCTTATTTCCTAGGCTATCCAGCCATTCTGTCTCCATCCTAATGGGATGAAACCACTCAAGGCAATCCTGAGTACCTGGTACAGACTCCTCTGAGGAAGGCAACTCCACAACCTCCAAAACATTTTGTTCTGACATGACACTGACAAGTGATACTGAGCACTGTTCAGGATACTAGAAGTGACACGGAGCAGCAAGATACAGCAATGGGCTACTGTACTGTACTACTATATACTGGTCACCACAATGCAGCACTGACACTGACCAGTGATACTGAGCACTGATGAGGATACTAGAACTGACACTGGGCAGCGAGAACAGCACTGGACTACTGTACTGTACTACTATATACTGGTCACCACAATGCAGCACTGACACTGAGCACAGATATTGAGCACTGATCAGGATACTAGAACTGACACTGGGCAGCAAGAACAGCACTGGACTACTGTACTGTACTACTATATACTGGTTACCACAATGCAGCACTGACACTGACCAGTGACACTGAGCACTGTTCAGGATACTAGAAGTGACACGGAGCAGCAAGATACAGCAATGGGCTACTGTACTGTACTACTATATACTGGTCACCACAATGCAGCACTGACACTGACCAGTGATACTGAGCACTGATGAGGATACTGGAACTGACACTGGGCAGCGAGAACAGCACTGGACTACTGTACTATACTACTATATACTGGTCACCACAATGCAGCACTGACACTGAGCACAGATATTGAGCACTGTTCAGGATACTAGAACTGACACTGGGCAGCAAGAACAGCACTGGACTACTGTACTGTACTACTATATACTGGTTACCACAATGCAGCACTGACACTGACCAGTGATACTGAGCACTGATGAGGATACTAGAACTGATACTGGGCAGCGAGAACAGCACTGGACTTTTGTACTGTACTACTATATACTGGTCACCACAATGCAGCACTGACACTGACCAGTGACACTGAGCACTGTTCAGGATACTAGAAGTGACACGGAGCAGCAAGATACAGCAATGGGCTACTGTACTGTACTACTATATACTGGTCACCACAATGCAGCACTGACACTGACCAGTGATACTGAGCACTGATGAGGATACTAGAACTGACACTGGGCAGCGAGAACAGCACTGGACTACTGTACTATACTACTATATACTGGTCACCACAATGCAGCACTGACACTGAGCACAGATATTGAGCACTGTTCAGGATACTAGAACTGACACTGGGCAGCAAGAACAGCACTGGACTACTGTACTGTACTACTATATACTGGTTACCACAATGCAGCACTGACACTGACCAGTGATACTGAGCACTGATGAGGATACTAGAACTGATACTGGGCAGCGAGAACAGCACTGGACTTTTGTACTGTACTACTATATACTGGTCACCACAATGCAGCACTGACACTGACCAGTGACACTGAGCACTGTTCAGGACACTAGAAGTGACACGGAGCAGCAAGATACAGCAATGGGCTACTGTACTGTACTACTATATACTGGTCACCACAATGCAGCACTGACACTGACCAGTGACACTGAGCACTGTTCAGGATACTAGAAGTGACACGGAGCAGCAAGATACAGCAATGGGCTACTGTACTGTACTACTATATACTGGTGGTCACCACAATGCAGCACTGATACTGAGCAAAGATATTGAGCTTTTCAGGCAGAGAACGTAGCCACGTCCTCTCCACTCAATCTACAATGCACAAGTGAAAATGGCTGCGATGCGCGGATCTTTATATGGAATACGAATCTCGTGAGAATCCGACAGCGGGATGATGACGTTTTGCCTCGTTCGGGTTAACCGAGCAAGGCAGGATGAACTGAGGCTGCCTCGGACCCGTGTAAACCACGTGAAGTTCGGGGGGGGTGGGGGGGTTCGGATCTCGACAAACTGAACCCGCTCTTCTCTAGTACTAACGTTTCGGAGTTTAATCCTTCATCAGATTACATTTGGAGTTCCAAAGAGGCACGGCACTCCTAATCCACTGTGTGTAATGCTGCGGTGCCTTCCAGGTGAATCATAGCAAATTCACTATACAGGTCCAAGGAAAACGGCGGCACTCAGCAGACTTCTTTAGATGCTTATAACAAGTAATATATTGCAGCCAAGCCTACATGTTTTGGGACTCTTCCCCATCCTCAGGGCCAGAAAAGTAACACAAGTACAAAATACATCCATATATACCCCACCAAAACCATGACATTAGTGCAATATTGATACTCAGCTTTCCCACGGCGCGTCCGTCCGCCAGCTAGCACCGTTCGCTTCCGTGTTGCTGTGCCATGACGTCACAGTGTGCCATGTAGACAGGGGAGTTTCCATGGCAACCTCAGCACTACACCGCTCGGTCCAGCCATGTGTAGTAGCTGTGAAGAAACAATTAAAAACAGATCATGTTATACTATATGGGTAAAAAAAGCAATGATATACTTCATTACAGAATGATTGCAGGAAAACTTATATACGTTCAATAATACACAGTGGGGGTCATTCCGAGTTGATCGCTCGCTAGCTAGTTTTAGCAGCCGTGCAAACGCTATGCCACCGGTCACTGGGGAGTGTATTTTAGCTTAGCAGAAGTGCGAACGCATGTGCAGCCGAGCTCTGCAAAAACAGTTTGTGCAGTTTCTGAGTAGCTCTGAACCTACTCAGCGCTTGTGGTCACTTCAGCCGATTCGTGTCCAGAATTGACGTCATACACCTGCCCAGCGAACGCCCAGCTACGCCTGCGTTTTTTTCAGACACGCCTTCATTTTTGCAAACACTCCCTGAAAACGGTGAGTTGACTCCCAGAAACCCCCCTTCCTGTCAATCTTCTTGCGGCCGTCAGTGCGACTGAAAACTTCGCTAGAACCTGTGTACAACAACAATGGGCTTTGTACCCATACGTCATGCGTGCGCATTGCGGTGCATACGCATGCGCAGAAATGCCGATTTTTAGCCTGATCGCTGTGCTGCGAACAACGGCAGCTAGCGATCAACTCGGAATGACCCCCAGTATCCTTAGCAGCAGCATTGTCCAAATCAATATAGCACAGATGTAAACAAGAGACATGACAATAGATAATGATCTACAGTGTAACCCAGATAAATAAAACAATATTAAAATATAGAGACAAGTGTAACTTCTAAATACAAATATGTATATAACTTCAATGATAGTGTGCTATATGATATTGTTATAATGTACATGCATGCATATATATATATTGAACAAGAAAGTATGGATATGCAACGCAGGGAACAGGAGAACTTTCTAGAGCGGGGGTGTCTCGAGGAATGGGACTTTTCCCTGCTGGGAAGGGAGCGTGAGCCAGCAGAAACGGACTACATACGGGACCCGAAGTAACGGCTGAAAAAGACAGATGGTGCGAGCGGCAGTGCTGAGGGAGAGCACAGCAGCAGCAGCAGATCAGGCGGATAGAGAAAGAGGGATATGTGGAGACACCACCGGCGGTGGTGGTATTGAAGGAGTAGAGAACGGCAGCGGCAGCAGCGGTACAGTGAGGTCAGGTATCTGACAGGTACCCGTAGCAACGCACCTGCAGAGGAGGTCGGTGAGGTGATTGTGCTCAGTGCCCGTGTCCCTGAACTACACGTCAGATAAGTCAAGACTAGTGTGGATGAAGAGAGTCGGGGGAGTACTTACATATACACAGTGACTGACACTAAAGAGAGAGGCGGAGAAGAGGGGAGGATCAAAGGATAAAGTACATCAATAGGGGACCAGATTATAGTTAATACCTGGTAGCCCAATTCATAGCCCTCTATGCACGGGGACAGGCTGCTAACGGTGATAGCAGTGGAGAAGTAGTTTTGCCTCGTATTTGGATATGGCACTCTGAACATTTACATATTGAATGTGATACCATTAACACAGGGAGACTGAGCGGTATACACAAATGCATTACTGGAAGTCATATCAGGAGGAAGAGGACTAAGTCATTTATGAGCTGCAGCCTAAATATACAGATGTTAATAAGTTATTGACTACTAAGAGTAGAAAGAGAGCACTACTCCCTCTCGACTGTTCACAGGTCGATAGGAAAGGGAGTATGATGGACATTAATGCTCAGTGTCAGTGAAACCAACCCCCAGGGTACAAGGATCTCCTCCCCCCCTGCCAGAAATTGTATGGATGGACGAGGGGTGTGCCACTTTAGCAAAACCACTCTCCGAGCCGCGAGAGGTAGAAACACAATGCACCTATATTGATACCCCCTTCTAGCGAGTAGACACCACTATACCACTGACCCACCAAGTAGTCATTTGACTAAGACAATTTGAACTATATGACCTTGGAAGCCCAGTGGTGAAGTACTCCCTGAAAGAGTGTCCTTCATTGGCCTTAGCGACAAAGTAATCACTTACATCATCAGTCTGCTGACTACAAGAGGTGATCGTTTTGCTTACTAGTGTACCGCAGAGGAAATATCACAGCTATACTACTGGAGATAGTTAAGTTGAGCAGAAGACTGATGGATAATACGAATAAACCAAGACTACCAGGTAAACCAGAACACTGTTAGAGTGTGAACTAATTTACCAGGGCCCCAACAGTGCACTAAATAACTCTGAGTACCCGGGTCACTCATATATATAGTATTACTATTATTTAGTTTTTTTGTATTGCATGCAAATCTGTTTGTATAGGCCCATAGAGAGGGATTAGCGGGGAAAACCCTACTGCATGTTATTGAGTGTTTCATAAGAGTTATTGGTCATATGCTATTCATTTGCAACATAATAAAACCTGTTATACTTACCATCACTGAGTCGAAGTGAAAGAAGGATCCAAAGAACCTAGAGGGAAAAGGAGAGAAAGGTATAAGGTATGCTAGTGTATATAAATAGCACAACATACTGATCACACATACATACACTAGCTAACGGCAGGGCTTACCCAAACAAGCCTGGGTTTACAAATTGGTTTGGGTGGAGGCACAAGATATTCATAGTTATTTTCACTTAACTGTAACCCCCAGATAACTATCAGCTTAGAGAGAAGGGGTTACAAAGTGGAGGCACTGCTGAGATGGGTAGAGCAGCGCTGGTAGAACTCAGATAGTTGATCAAGCATCACTTCTGTAACTATTAAGTACCATGGAAACGTTGACTGGAGATAGCATTTATACATGGTGTCATAAAAAAGAGACCAGTCATAGGAGATGTATGGGAGTATGGGGGGACTTTGAAGGTTATTCAGAAGAAGAGGTACTGAGCCGGATCAGCACTCTATATGGAGTCACTAGACCAAAGATAGTGGACAAACTGAGGGGAGATGTGGGAGGAATGGTGGCTGTATTGATAGAAATGGAGAAGGAACCAGATACCAGTTTAATCCCACCAATGATGATGGCTGATGAGGAAACAGGAAAGAAATGGAGTATTATATGGCCGGTCAGGAAAGAGGAGGGAGTAATGGATACTCGTGTTTTAGGAGTCCCAGTAGCCTCAGGCCAGGGAAATGGGGACACTAATCTGACCGGAGGACAATTTGAGACAATAGTGGATAGGGTAGTATCCCAGTTAGAGCGATGGCACTACGAAGGAAGCTATCGGAGGCTAAGGATCTTCTCTGGCATTGTGCCTGTACCTACAGGAGAAGAAACTTATGAAGACTGGAAGGAGGCTGCTGTGCAACAGGCTGAGGAGTGGCAGTGTCCTGATCAAATAAAACGTCAACGAGTTGTAGAGAGCTTAAGAGGGCCGGCCATGGGGATAGTCCAGGCGGCTAGACGGAGTAATCCAAATGCTACCCTGGAGACCTATTTAGATGCCTTAGATTATACTTATGGCACCCTGGAAGATGTGGTAGACCTTAATTCCAGGCTATACCACACTTTCCAAGAATCTGGAGAGAAACTAAGCTCGTATGTAATAAGAGTAGATAAATTACTATATAAAATTGTTGATAAAGGAGGAATAAGTAAGGAAGAAGTAGACAAGAGTCGTATGAAACAACTTTTACGAGGAGCATTGACAACAGATTCGGTGGCACAAAAACTGAGATGTTCTGGGGCAAAAGAACCCCCACCAACTTTTAATGAGTTATTGAAAGAAGTAAAGCAGGAAGAGGCACTCATAGAGATGAGGGAACGGACCATCAAAAAGGTTAAGGTAGTGCAATCCACAACTGAGACTAATTTATTGGAAGATAAAATCCTAAAACTGATAGAAAAACAGAATAAAAAAATAGACCAGTTTATAACCACCCAGAGTATCAACGCCTCGTCACAGAATGCTGCTTCCGACGTGGGTATTAGGGATACGGGAAGGAGAAATAACTTTACCTCCAGAGGATGTTTTAAGTGTGGGAGGATAGGCCATAGAGCTTTCGAGTGCAACCTCAACCGCAATGTATCCCGGACAATCAACACCAATGCTAATAGAGAAGATACCAGCCAGGGCAACGGGCGAGGGAGACCTGCGGACCACACAGGCCTCCTAGAAGTCGGATGCTGTGCAATGGGGAACACGTGGTGGAACGGGGACCTACCCGAAGGACTAATGGGAAATGCTCCAATTATGGCAGCTAGGATAAATGGGCATCACTGTACGATCCTAATTGATAGTGGTTCCCAAGTCTCTATAATATTTGAGAACTGGTACCGAAACAATATCCCTGATGTCCCAATCCAACCATTGTCAGGATTGGTTATATGGGGCCTTAGTGTGGAAAAATATCCATACTTGGGGTATGTGGAAATAACAATGGAACTTCAACAAAGGGAAGGAGAAGAGAGCGAGAGTTCATGTGTGCCCCTGATTGCACTGGTTTGCCCGGAAGTCCCCCCAGGAAGAACCGAACCCCATGTAATTATTGGGACTAACACTAGAATATACCCTATTCTAGTAGAATGGCTAAAACAGGACAGTGAACGTGCTGATCTGCCTTCCTATTCTTACAGTGTAAATCCCGAGGAAAAGCCAATGGAGAGTACTGGTGAATTCGATGTATGCTTTGTTGGAAGTGAACTTACAGCTGAAGAGAGGAATGGCTTGGTCAAGGAACTGGATTGTCGAAGGCAAGCTTTCTCCACTGGAGAGTGGGATCTAGGAATGGCTAAAGGGGTGGAACACCATATAAAGTTAACAGATGACACTCCTTTTCGTGAGCGGTCACGACGAATAGCGCCAGCTGACTTTGAGGACGTGAGAAGACACTTGAAGGGGTTATTAGAAAACCAGGTGATAATTGAATCTAAGAGCCCATATGCTTCCCCCATAGTCATCGCTAGGAAAAAGAACGGGAATATTCGGATGTGTATCGACTATAGAACGCTGAACCAAAGGACAGTGACCGATCAATATACGGTACCCCGAATAGATGAGGCTCTAGACTGTTTGCAGGGAAGTGTTTTATTCTCAGTCCTTGACCTAAGGAATGGTTATTATCAGATACCAATGTGCCCAGAGGACCGAGATAAAACTGCTTTTATATGCCCACTGGGATTTTATGAATTTCTCCAAATGCCACAGGGAGTGAAAGGGGCCCCAGCGACTTTTCAGAGGACAATGGAGAAGATTATCGGTGATATGAATTACGGAGAAGTGTTGGTGTATCTGGACAATATAATCGTATTTGGAGCCACACTTGAAGAACACAACCGTCGCCTCATAAAGGTCCTAGAGAGATTGATTGAAGGTGGTCTAAAACTATCATTAGATAAATGCCACTTATGTCAACTGAGCGTTAAATATCTGGGGCATATCGTGAGTAATGACGGAGTAGCCACAGACCCTAAGAAGGTTAGAGCGGTAGAGAACTGGCCACGACCAACCAAACTAAGAGAACTAAGATCGTTTCTGGGATTCTGTGGATATTACCACAGGCTTGTCTCAAACTATTCTGCACTTGCTAAACCACTAACTGATCTAACGAAGGGATACTTACCTGTAAAAGGAAAAAAAAGACTCAAGACAGGAATATTAGAGAATGTCTATAAGACTAATGAGCCATTTGGAGAGAGGTGGACGAGTGAATGTGAGAAAGCTTTTATAGGCTTAAAGGAGAAATTGACAAAAGCTCCGGTGCTGGCTTATGCGGACCCTAATTTGCCCTATGTCCTACACATTGATGCCTCCATAGAAGGGCTTGGAGGTGTACTGTATCAGAGACATCAGAATGAACTAAAACCAGTGTCTTTCGCCAGTAGAGGAGTGTCTGATAGTGAGAAGTGATATCCTACACATAAATTAGAATTTCTAGCCTCGAAGTGGTGCATTGTGGACAAGTTCCATGATTATTTATATGGAGCAAAATTCGAGGTTCACACCGATAACAACCCGCTCACCTACATACACACCACAGCGAAATTAGACGCGACTGGACACCGATGGTTGGCAGCTTTGGCCTTGTGTGAGTTCTCTCTAAAGTACCGGCCAGGAGTGAATAACATTGATGCAGATTCTTTATCCAGGATTCCTGGACAGGTAGTGGAAAAGAAGGATAGTGATGAGTGGATTGAAGTACCTGCCGGAGAGATTCGGGGTATGTGTCATATCCTGCGAGTGGATAACACTCTGAAGAATATGCAAGTAAGTGCGCTGGGAGCTTCTCCGGAGGCTATACCCCTATCGTATTGTTGGGTCAGCTTGATGGATCTGGAAGGTTTACCCAAATTGAAAGAATGTCAAATTCGACAGGACCAATTCAGGGATTCAAGTATTAAACATGTAATGCCTGGAAAGTGTAGAGGCACTTCTATTGAGCCTGAGGTGGAAGAGGAAGTTAGACTCCTGAATAGGCAAAGGAAGAATTTGGTTATCATTCGAGGAATATTACATCGATGTATTAAGCAGAATGATGGAAGAGAAAGATACCAACTGGTACTACCCAAGAAACACCGGTTGAAAGTCATGCATTCCCTTCATGATAAACATGGGCACCTGGGGTATGAGAAGACTCTAAAACTAGTGACCGATCGATTATATTGGCCAGGAATGAACAGGGAGATCGAACGATATTGCAGAAATTGTGGAAACTGTGTAGTGAGGAAAACATTACCGTCCAGAGTAGCCCCATTGGTGACATTCAAGAGTACTGGTCCTATGGATCTTGTATGCATGGATTTTTTGACACTGGAAGTAGAATCGGGAAACAAATGTAATATTCTGGTGGTGACAGATCACTTCACCCGATATGCCCAGGCGTACATAACTCCCAACCAAAAGGCGGTCACTGTAGCGAATACTCTCTGGAACAAGTTCTTTATCCACTATGGGCTCCCAAATAGGCTGCACTCAGACCAGGGCAGAGATTTTGAGAGCAAGTTGATCAAGGAACTATGTAAGAGCTGTGGTATTACGAAATCACGAACCACGCCCTATCATCCCCAGGGTGACCCACAGCCGGAACGTTTTAATAGGACGTTACTTAATATGCTGGGGACTTTAAGTCCTCTAAGTAAGGTTCATTGGAAAAGGCATATTACTCAGTTAGTACATGCGTACAACTGCACGCAGAGCGAAGCCACTGGGTATTCACCTTATTACCTCATGTTTGGGAGGGAAGCTAAACTTCCGATAGATGTAAGCATGGGTGTGTCTTCAGGAGAAAGTTCCTATTCCTCTCATACAAGTTATGTGAAGAAATTACGGGAAGAATTGAAGAGAGCATACGAGTTAGCCGAGAGTACTGCAAACAAACTAGGAAACAAGAACAAAACCCGATACGATCGGAAAGTGACCAAGTATTAGCACCGGGAGACAGAGTATTGCTCCGAAGGTTAGGGACACCAAAGAAATTCAAAATTGTCAATAGGTGGAAAGAACAGCCATATGTGGTGGTCGAGAAGCTCCCAAATCTGCCAGTATATAAAATACAACCGGAAGATGGATCAGGAGCCGTTTTAACTTATCATCGACAACACCTGCTCCCTATTGGGCGTGAAGTACGCTTGGACTCATTTACAGAGGAGAATGAGGTTCGGATCACAAAAGGAGAGTCTCTAAAGAGGGATGAACTAAATGGAGTTGGAGATACAGAGGTAGAAGAAGAAAGTGGGGGTTACTACTACAAGGATCCAATCAGGGAGGCAGACGAGAATCCCAAAGACCACGTTGATATTGAGTATGGTGATTTTCCTGGGGAAGGGTTGGAAATAATAGAGGAAGATGTAATTGAGAATGGCCCGGGAATAGGCCTGGTAGAAGAAGATAGGGAGGTACCGGGAAACTGGTGGCATCATACTGCAGGTGACTCTAACAGCACAACTGAGGTGGAGTACAGCAGACCAGAAAGACAAAGACGGGCTCCTTTGATATTTACGTATGATCAGTTAGGAACCCCTTGTACAATTCCCCGAGTTAATCATTTAGGCATGGTGTTCTCTTGGCCGTATTTTGAAGGAAATATAGCTGACAACGGAATATTAGAATACTAGTGTGTGGTGATCTAGCTTGACAAAGTCAAGTCAAAGTCAACAGGAGAGTGTAACCCAGATAAATAAAACAATATTAAAATATAGAGACAAGTGTAACTTCTAAATACAAATATGTATATAACTTCAATGATAGTGTGCTATATGATATTGTTATAATGTACATGCATGCATATATATATATTGAACAAGAAAGTATGGATATGCAACGCAGGGAACAGGAGAACTTTCTAGAGCGGGGGTGTCTCGAGGAATGGGACTTTTCCCTGCTGGGAAGGGAGCGTGAGCCAGCAGAAACAGACTACATACGGGACCCGAAGTAACGGCTGAAAAAGACAGTTGGTGCGAGCGGCAGTGCTGAGGGAGAGCACAGCAGCAGCAGCAGATCAGGCGGATAGAGAAAGAGGGATATGTGGAGACACCACCGGCGGTGGTGGTATTGAAGGAGTAGAGAACGGCAGCGGCAGCAGCGGTACAGTGAGGTCAGGTATCTGACAGGTACCCGTAGCAACGCACCTGCAGAGGAGGTCGGTGAGGTGATTGTGCTCAGTGCCCGTGTCCCTGAACTACACGTCAGATAAGTCAAGACTAGTGTGGATGAAGAGAGTCGGGGGAGTACTTACATATACACAGTGACTGACACTAAAGAGAGAGGCGGAGAAGAGGGGAGGATCAAAGGATAAAGTACATCAATAGGGGACCAGATTATAGTTAATACCTGGTAGCCCAATTCATAGCCCTCTATGCACGGGGACAGGCTGCTAACGGTGATAGCAGTGGAGAAGTAGTTTTGCCTCGTATTTGGATATGGCACTCTGAACATTTACATATTGAATGTGATACCATTAACACAGGGAGACTGAGCGGTATACACAAATGCATTACTGGAAGTCATATCAGGAGGAAGAGGACTAAGTCATTTATGAGCTGCAGCCTAAATATACAGATGTTAATAAGTTATTGACTACTCAGAGTAGAAAGAGAGCACTACTCCCTCTCGACTGTTCACAGGTCGATAGGAAAGGGAGTATGATGGACATTAATGCTCAGTGTCAGTGAAACCAACCCCCAGGGTACAAGGATCTCCTCCCCCCCTGCCAGAAATTGTATGGATGGACGAGGGGTGTGCCACTATAGCAAAACCACTCTCCGAGCCGCGAGAGGTAGAAACACAATGCACCTATATTGATACCCCCTTCTAGCGAGTAGAAACCACTATACCACTGACCCACCAAGTAGTCATTTGACTAAGACAATTTGAACTATATGACCTTGGAAGCCCAGTGGTGAAGTACTCCCTGAAAGAGTGTCCTTCATTGGCCTTAGCGACAAAGTAATCACTTACATCATCAGTCTGCTGACTACAAGAGGTGATCGTTTTGCTTACTAGTGTACCGCAGAGGAAATATCACAGCTATACTACTGGAGATAGTTAAGTTGAGCAGAAGACTGATGGATAATACGAATAAACCAAGACTACCAGGTAAACCAGAACACTGTTAGAGTGTGAACTAATTTACCAGGGCCCCAACAGTGCACTAAATAACTCTGAGTACCCGGGTCACTCATATATATAGTATTACTATTATTTTGTTTTTTTGTATTGCATGCAAATCTGTTTGTATAGGCCCATAGAGAGGGATTAGCGGGGAAAACCCTACTGCATGTTATTGAGTGTTTCATAAGAGTTATTGGTCATATGCTATTCATTTGCAACATAATAAAACCTGTTATACTTACCATCACTGAGTCGAAGTGAAAGAAGGATCCAAAGAACCTAGATGGAAAAGGAGAGAAAGGTATAAGGTATGCTAGTGTATATAAATAGCACAACATACTGATCACACATACATACACTAGCTAACGGCAGGGCTTACCCAAACAAGCCCGGGTTTACAAATTGGTTTGGGTGGAGGCACAAGATATTCATAGTTATTTTCACTTAACTGTAACCCCCAGATAACTATCAGCTTAGAGAGAAGGGGTTACAACAGGAAACATTGTAACCCCAGGTTTTCATTAAGTCCTCTAGGTGACAAAGTCCCAAGAGTGTGAATCCACCTGTTCTCCCTTTGTAAAAGGATCCTGTCTCTATTCTTGCCTCTGAGTGAGGGTGGAATGTGATCTATGAGGATCACTCTAATGCTTGCCACGCCATGTTTGGCCAGCAAGCAGTGACGTGCAAATAGTTGCTCACTATGACCTTTTTCATATGCCTTTTTAATGGCGCTACGATGGAGCGCCATACTCTCTCTAAATTGCCGAAAGGTCTTGCCACATAGGCAAGACCACAAGGACACCAGAGTAAATAAACTACATGCGTAGTGGTGCATGTCATCCAATGTTTAATGGGCAGTTTTCTACCAGTGAGAGGGTGGGTGATTTCTGTGGCTGTCATAAGTGTGTTACATAGTAAATATATATGTATGTATATATTTTGTGGCAGTCCAGTCTGGATTCCACCCTGGGTGTTTGCAGGACGTGGCACAACAGTTCGGGTGCCCCGGGCTAAGGCAACCTGGGTTTAGGGCTGGGCCAAGAGGCAGCACAAGGATGTGTTGGGACACAGCAGTTTGTTTCTTTAATGTTGTGTCAAAGATTATCTGGCAGTTGGAAATTATATTATTGTATTGCTGTTGATACACAGAAATACCCTGCAATTTCATATACGAGATACCATCCATGCAGGTCCGGTCCAGGTATTGGAGCAAGCGTTCCCAGCAATCAGGCACACTTGTGTCACACTTTTATAAAGCTCGTTAGGGCAAGGGCTCCTGATACCAACAAATGACCAGGCGATAGAGGGCGGGCCAGTGGGTTAGAGACAGGGAGCCTGAGATTATGTACATGCTGTTTGTGTACTGGTGCCTAATTAAGGTACCCATTGAAATTGCTGTGAAAAAATCTGTTTACTATGCTGTGGAAGTAAACGGACTGCATTTCATACAACTGTGTCTGGCGGAAGGTCACTTGTTACAAATTGGCGCCCGAACAGGGACCCTCTGCTGGATGCACCAAGCGCAGCGGGAACCCAGCGGCTGCAGGAGCTGCCGGAGCTGTGACAGTATCCACATACTCTGCAAACTTCCTCTGGTCAGGTTAGGAACCAGCCAGGGTGTGTGTGTCAATTAGTTAAAAAATAAAAAATAATAACATTTTGTGTTTTTTTTGTTGTTGTTGAATTGTGGTTTGGTGGTGTATGTTAAGGTACACAAGATTCATATATTATGCATCCATACCGTCCACCATGGAGGAGTTGTTAAGAGACCTAACTAATATGGCTGCGGGTCAACATTCCCAGATGCAACTTCTCCAAACACAAGTACAGGCTCAGCAGGAAACCCTGCGCCTGATTCGTGATGAAGTGGGTCTCCTGCGACAACATCATCAGGAGCCTAGGCCGTTGCAAAAGATGTGTCCCTCAGATGATGTGGAAGCCAACCTAGGGACCTTTGAGCGCGTGCCTGCATGCCTGGGATGACCAGAAGATAGCTGGGTGAATAGGCTGGCCCCATATTTGACGGGGGATCCCCAGAAAATGTAGCATGACCTCCTGGCGGACCAGACATTCACCTATTCGCAGCTTAAAGCTGCCATACTGGGTCGCATCGGTGTAACCAGGCCTGTAAAGGCCAGCGGTTCCAGGACTAGCGCTGGACCTCTACAGAGAATTCTCAAATCCAGCTGGCTGAACTTCTAAAAATGGCGAGGTCTTGGCTTCAGTCGGAAAAGAATATGGCTACCCAAGTGGTGGAGACTGTAGCCATAGACCACTGTGTGTGGGTCTTAGAGAGATACTTGCAGAGGTGGGTTCTCCAGGCTGACCATCAAAATATGGAGGACCTAGCTGCCACAATGGAGAGAGAAACTGCACTGGGGAAAATGGCTAAGCCCTCAGACCGAGAGACTCGACCAGTTCCAAGACCCCGGACGCGTCAACCTCCAGAAACAGGTATCCGGACCAATCTGGTCATCTGCTATGAGTGCGGGGAACAGGGCCACATCCGAAAGGACTGTACCAAACAACCTGAGCCTATGGAGTGTGGAGTAGGGAAATCATGGCAACCAGCCTACAGCTGTGTGAGAAGCAAGGGTTCGTCTGTCCCCTCCCGGTTCCAGGTGACCCTCCAGTTTGAAGCACGGCCAATCCAGGCGCTTGTCGATACTGGGAGTGAGTTGTCAATTATCTCCGTGTGGTCGGTCCCTGAAGGTGCTGACCGGGTCTTACCTGCAGTTGAGGTGCTCTGCATCCATAGTGCCACTCGCAAGTACCCCAGAGTGCAGTTTCCAGTGCAACATTGGGGACAGACAATCCAGCTGGTGGCAGCCTATCCTTTGATCCTGGGGCGAGATTTCCCTGGCCTATCGGGACTGCTGGCATTTCAACTCGAGGAGCTGCCTCCCTCTCCCAGTTTTGTGGCTCGAAGGTTGAGTAAGTCCGAGTGTGTGTGTGGAGTTGGTACGTCTGACTGATCCGGAGGAGGCGAGTGACGAAAGGACATTGAGAACTGTCATGCCACTTCAGGATTTCGGACGAGACCAGCGGGAAGACCCGAACCTCGCGAATGCTTTCCAGAACATTTGTACTTAGAATGGGAAAATGTATTCGCCTTTACCGGGGGGGGGGGGTGCAGCCCTTATTTCATAGTAGAGAAGTATTTACTATATCGGGTTGTCGAGGAATGGGGCAAGAACGTTGAGCAGCTTATAGTACCACGGGTCCATCAGCCTTTGGTCCTAGAAGCTGCCCATTCACAGTTGTGGGGAGGACATTTGGGGAAGGAGAAAATTGCAGAGGATACAGCAGTTTTTTTTCTGGCCGGGAATCCGAGCATCGGTAGCAAAGTACTGTTAGGAGTGTCCCATCTACCAGCGTACCGCACCAAAGCCCAAGTACAGAGCTCCTCTCATCCCTCTCCTGATAATTTCCATTACCTTTGAAAGGCTTGGGATGGATATTGTGGGGCGAGTAAAAAAATCAGCAAGGGTCCTCCTTGATTATGCCACACAGTACCCTGAAGCCATCTCTCTAAGAAATATGAAGACAGCAACCATTGCCAAAGAACTATTGCTGATCTTCTCCCACCTGGGCATACCCAAGGAGGTCCTCACTGACCAGCGGACCTTCTTTATGTCCTGGGTGATGAGCGACTTATATCAGCTGCTGTGGGTTAAGAAGATTTGCACCTCAGTGTATCAACCCCAGACTGATGGCTTGGTGGAGCATTTTAACCGCACACTCAAGCAGATGTTCAGGAGGGCAGTCACCCAGGACAAAAGGGATTGGGACCAGCTCCTACCTTTTCTGATGTTTGCCATCTGAGAGGTTCCCCAGTCCTCTACAGGCTTCAGCTCCTTTGAGCTGTTGTACGGCAGACAGCCCCAGGGAATCCTGGACCTCCTAAAGGAGGGATGGGAACAATAGACATCCCCGGAGCCAAATGTAGTACAATTCATTCACCAGCTCTATGGATGGTTCCAGCAGATAGCACCGTTGGTCAGGGACTCAGTCTAGACAGAAATGTCATTAGAATGTCCAAGCTGAGAAACACAGTTTTAACCCCGGAGACAAGGTCTTGGTCCTGGTATCCACAGTGGAGGGCAAGCTTTATGCCCACGGGCAAGGGCCATATACAGTGCTCGAGGCTGTGGGACCAGTGACTTATCAAGTGAGCCAACCGGGAAAGCGAAAGCTTTCACAGGTCTATCATATAAATCTGCTGAAGCCTTGGAAGGAAAGCTCAGATACAGCAACTGCAAGAGTGGTTAAGATCTCGGCATGCGTGGTCCCAATTGACATATTTCTCGACAAGGTTAAGACGTGTCAAGCTCAAGACATGGTCAGGAGAAATTTAGATGTTCTGTTCTGCGATTCCAGGGAGAACTAAGATTATCGAGCACGATATCGTAACTCCTCCAGGGGTAGTGCTCAATCTGCGGCTCTACCGAATACTCGAGTCAAAGAGGGACGCAGTACGTAAGGAAGTGGAGGAAATGTTATGCCTGGGGGTTATTGAAGAGTCCACCGGCGGGTGGAATAACCCCATAGTGCTGGTTCCCAAGCTGTCAGGAGCACTGCGGTTCTGCAACAACTTCCGCAGGTTGAACCAAGTATCTAAATTTGATGCCTACCCCATGCCACACATTGATGAGATGATCAAGCAACTGGCCCAAAGCCAATACTTGACCACTCTTGACCTTGCTAAAGGCTATTGGCAGATTCCCCTCACTGAGGTTGGCAAGGCAAAAATGGATTTTTCCACGCCGGATGGCCTGTTTCAGTATCGAGTCTTGCCATTTGGTCTTCACGGGGCCCCGACCATGATCCAGCAGGCCATGAATAAGCTCCTCCAACCCCACTGAAAGTACACAGCCGCTTGTCTAGATGACATTGTTATCTTCAGCGACAACTGGGACTCTCATCTGGCCAAAGTGGAAGCCGTATTAAAGACACTGCACTTCCACGGTTTCACGGGCAACCCAGAGAAGTTTGCAATAGGTATGTCAAATGGTAAGTACTTGGGGTACGTGGTGGGCCGGGGCCAAATCAAACCTCAGGTCAATAAGGTGGAGCCGGTTGCAGCCTGGCCAAGGCCTGAGAGGAAAACCAAACTCAGGGCCTTTTTAGGTCTGGTGGGATATTTCCACAAGTTTATACCGAACTTTGCCAACAGAGCAGCCCCGCTCACTGACTGCTTGAAAAATCAAAGTCCAGACAAGCTTTTGTGGACGTTACAGGTGCATGAGGCCTGGAAGGACTTAAAAAGTGCCCTGTGTAAAAGCACCAGTGTTGATAGCCCCTGACTTCGGTAAAAGGTTCATCCTGCAGTCGGATACTTCAGGAACAGGCCTCTGTGCAGTGTTATCTCAGGAGGTAGGTGGGGAAGAGAAACCAGTCCTCTACCTCAGCATGAAACTACTGCATAGGGAACAGCGATAAGCCACGTTAGAGCAGGAATGCCTGGCTATCAAGTGGGCAGTGGAGACTCTGAGGTACTATCACCTTAATTACCGATTATGCTCCCCTCCAATGGATGTGCAAATAAGGAGACCAAACACCCGGGTAACACAGTGGTTCCTTGCCTTCCAGCCACACCGCTTCAAGGTCCAAAAGAGAGCAGGAGGATTACAGGGCAATGCGGATGCCCTTTCAAGTAAGTTCCTCTCCTCAAAAGGTGCGGAGCTCTGTGGGGTGAAGCTAGAGGGGGGAGAACTTAGAGAGAGATCGACCTGAAAAGGGGTATACCTGCTGAGATTGGCGAGCAGGTATATGTGTCAAAGAAGGACTCAGCTTCACCCGTAGGCTCAAAGCTTAGGGGAAGGATGTGTGGCAGTACAGTCCGGATGCCACCCCGGGTGTTTGCAGGACAGGGCACAAGAGTTTGGGTGCCCGGGCTAAGGTAACCTGGGTTTAGGGCTGGACCAAGAGTAAGCCCAGGGAGCTGTTGGGACACAGCAGGTTGTCTCTTTAATGTTGTGTCAAAGATTATCTGGCAGTTGGAAATTATATTATTGTATTGCTGTTGATACACAGAAATACCCTGCAATTTCATACATGAAATCCCATCCATACAGGTAAACTGAACGACGTTAGGGTACTGGCATGGTTGTTCTTCCCACCCTTCTTTTACGAGATCTAGAATTCCTCTGGGCTGTCTCCCATAGAAGAGCTCAAAGGGACTAAACCCTGTAGAAGATTGGTGTACCTCTCTGACCGCAAACATCAAGTAAGGTAGCAGCAGATCCCAATCCTTTGACCTATAGGTGAAGAGATTACAGTTCCCATTGTTTCATGATTTGGACTAATGTATAAAAGCCAAGCCTCCTGGCTGGTCATACACATTCTCTGAAGGTCATCTATCCAGATTGACTGAGGACCGGGACCGGGTGGTGCAGGTGAACAAACGTATGTATCCACTGATTGTAGCATTTTCTCTTATGTGATTGTATTTCTTGTTGTACCCCCTTTGAAGTAAATATTTGTTGCTGTGTTGGACCACAACATGACATATACAATTGGTGTCGCATTCCTTTCCTGTTAAGGTTATAAAGTGTATTCCGCCGCACATGTAGCTACTTTGTGCTTACTGCGTGACGACGTGCACACGCAATGTGTACACATTTGATAGGGTTTACACACACACACGCTTAACGGTCGCAGCGGCATGAACACTTGTGTATTTAAAGTATTGATCTTTTTCTTAAAGTTAATCAGACTTCACAATTGGGGGCTCCTCCGGTTCATCTCACATTCACAGACTTGCAGGCCATAAAACGGACTTTGATCTACCAACAAAGGGTGGAGACGCATCTTTAAGTAACCTTGCTGTGTTGCTTGGTGTTTTAAAACCCTCTTTTGTGTTGTGTTGTTAGATCACGTCTGTACTGCAGTCTTAAGAGGTGCTGTCTGGAACCCGAAGGACACAGGAAAAAAATCTGTTTAGTATCTGAGTGTAATTTTGGCGCGAAAGCGTACACAAAGCGTACTGATACTTTGCACGCATTGTCACATATTGTTGCCATAGGTTTGCAGTCATTATCGGTTTGTGTGAAATCGGATACATTTACTTGCTATGTAAATATTTTAAAGTGTGTTAAGGGTGTAATAGTAAAACACGAAACGCAGTTCCGGCCGAGTCATTTAGGTTTATATGGAACACGTGTGTGTTGTGTTAGTGAGTGATAGTAGTTTTATTGCTCACATTTATCGAGATAGTGTGGTTTATTAACTTGCGAACGCACGTTTGTTCATGTGGTACGGTACGTGAGAACAGCGTACAGAGGCGCGCACGTGACACAGGGTCACGCACGGTTGCATGTTTACGCAAGGTTGCATAGAGTTGCGAGCGCAAGGTATAACCACACGATAGCTGTTCAATTTAAGGCGGGATTACATTTAATACAATAGCACATAACTATCCGATTTCAAAAGCAGATTATTGTAACACTTTGTTTAAACTATAATACCTCTGGGATAAGACTACTAGTCAAAGGGAGTGATATTTTTCTGTGCAGATAAACACTGTATTTGTGTGAGCTGAAAGAAAGAGTGAGTGAATTGAACCCCGGGAAATCAGGATACCGTGGAGACACTGAGTTAGCAGAGGCTCAGTGGAGTAAGGTCGGTTAATAATAGAGAAGTACGCAAGTCATGAGGAGACTTGAGCAGGAGCATGATAGAATATAGAATTGTGAATTGAAGATAAAGTTTTGTGTTACGCTCCGGCTGAGGAGCACAGCTTGTGAATTCGACTCCACTGATCGTAGGGCGGATAGATAACAAGTATCTATACGCTGTGCGATTGGACCGCACATTTGTGCATGCGATACGTGGTGCAACGTGATACCAGTTTGCGTGCTTTTGCATAAATTGCATTATCATACGCATTGTGTAGAGCATACGCAAGCGTGATTTGTGTATAGTAGAAGGAAGTTTTTTTGCTGTTTCTCTCTCAGGAAGAAATTGTCCAAGGTGAGAAGTTCACTGGAAAGGGGGATCGATTGTCTGTTTCTCTCCCTACACAAATTCCAGTATATAGAAACCAGTTGCTGATAGGGTCCTCACTGGGTACGCGGTGGTCACTATTGGAGTGAGTCGTGGTACATCAGCGAAGGAGTGGGTGGAAAGTGCTCGGAGAACTTTCTCTGTCTTTTCGTTGTGCAATTGAGTATTGTGTTTAAAAAGTCCGCAATGGGATCCAATTGCACATGCGGAAGGCGTTCGGCAACCAGGGTTCAGGCTGGAGAGGTGCGGCCCAAGTGGTCAGCAAGGTTGATAATGTGTGGGAAATATGGTCCACACGAGGAGGCTTTTTGCAATGAATGGGTACGTATGACTGCTGAAGATAGGGCATCATTCCCTAGGATGGGTACTTTTGAACCAGAGGTACTGCAGACGTTAAGGATTAGAATATGTCTGATCAAATTTAGGAAACAGAGGATCAGACATACTGATTGTTTAAATCTGTGGCAGCAAGAGGAAGATGTGCAAAGGGAACTGGCGCACACAGCAAGTTCCAACCCTGACAGGAAGGTGATTGCGAGCGCACCACCACTGGCATAGGTCGATGGGGGGAAACTGGCTACAACCAATAGTGCATCAGTAATAGATAGCAGTATACATAATCAATGTATTAACCCTAACCCTTGCCAGTTGTATCCCGCTTTGAATTTTCCCTAAGGTTGTGAGGAAGAGGATGAGCCTAGCACAATATCGGCACTCTCTTTAGCAGCTACCATACAGGATACTCAGGTGGGCACGGCCCAACCAGTGAGAACAGTGGTGATGTCCCCCAGTGGAGGGGCGAGTGAGGTCATGTCCACCGGTAAGTACGTCACCATACATTACGCAGAGAGAATAGCTCCCCGTATTATAGAGACAAACAGAAATAAAGTGGTTGAGCTAAATCCAGTCAGGGTGATTGCAGTCCACAATGGGAAAACTGACAATCAGGGAGTAACCCCCATCAGGAACATTGCAATGCATTGTCCTTGGTCCCAATCAGAACTGAGATCAATTATGTCAGAATTCCCCGATCCCAGAAAGGATCTAGTCAGATGCCATAAATTTATTAAGGAATTGGGTAATGCCCATGAGCCCACAAACAAGGATTGGCGAACAGTGCTAAGAGCGAGTCTACCCTCAAATATTGACATCCCAAAATTCATAACTGATTGTAAACTAGATACAGAAGTGCATCTCACTGATGAGTACAACCAGGAGACTGTACGGCAAATTAACATACAACTAGGAATGTATTTCCCTACTGTTGTTAAATGGAACAAAATCTTCTCCATAAGACAGAAGGACAGTGAATTGGCATCCGAATTTTTCTATAAAGCACTGCAGGAAATGGCTAGATACACTGGGGTAGCGGATATTAGGGAAAATGCCAACCACAGGGAGGTAGCTGTCTCTGTACTAATGGATGGATTAAAGAAGGCTTTGAGGACCAGAGTGCAAACCTCTCTGCCAAATTGGAGGGGTATCACGGTAGCTGCACTAAGGGAGTCTGCCATTGAGCATGATCGCAACATCACTAAACACAGGGAGTCGCAAGGGGATAAGCTGATGATGGTGAGTATACAGACTTTTACAGGGAAGCCTCACCAGCTAAAACCCCAGAACCCTGATGGTAAGTCACGGTCAAGAACATGTTATCTTTGCAAAAGAGAAGGGCATTTTGCAATGGAGTGTAGGAGTAAAGGGACACATAATGTATATAGACCCCCTAGACATGAATACGAACCACATTACCAGTCACATAGTTGGGAACAGGGAACACATAGAAGGGATTATGAGCCGCATAGAGGGGAAACAAGGAGGTACCCACTAAGGAGGGACTGGCAGACCCCCGAAAACCCACAGTTATCCCCCGCACATACGGTAGCTGCCAATGCCCGGTGGGAGAGTCCCACTACACAATAGAGGTTAGGTCATACCTGTAGTCTGCAGCCAGTGAAATTGATTGCTGGCCTTGGTAGTAAACCTGAGGTCATGGTTGATGTAGCTGGTGTACCACTACCCTTTCTTATAGATACAGGGGTGGCCAGATCAGTGTTAAATTCCACCACAGGTGTAACAACCACAGGAAAAACTATTTTGGCAATGGGAGTAACGGGAAAGGTGCAGCAATACCCTTTGAGTAGACCTGCAGAGATTACGATAGGGCCCTTGCATACCAAACATTCTTTTCTGCTGGCTGCATCGGCTCCGACTAATCTACTCGGCAGAGATTTGTTGTGTAAAATGCGGTGTGTCATATACTGTACCCCTGAGGGTGTGTTCTTGGATATCCCTGAGAACCATGCACAGTACGTACAAGATATATTAGACACCCCTCAAAGGCTAATGTTGCACTCTACTGTTATAGACACGTGTCCATCACAGGTAGAGGAAATTCACAAATTCCGGGTTCCCTTTGGACCAAAGATGGACAGGACACTGGATTGATGGCGAATGTAGCCCCAGTAGTAGTACAAATAAAAGGTGGCAGGATAGCTCCAAAAATCCCCCAGTATCCTCTGAAGCCAGAGGTGGAATTAGGAGTATACCCCGTCATAGAACGGCTGCTACAGCAGGGCATCCTAGTCAGGAAGTCCAGCACAGCCAATAGTCCCATCTTCCCTGTGAAAAAGAGTGGGGGGAGGGGTTACAGGCTAGTGCAGGATCTAAGGGGGATAAACAAGATAGTTAGAGTCAATTCCCCGTAGTGCCCAATCCAGCTGTCATCCTCATGCAAATTCCCTCCACCTCCAAATTCTTCACTGTCATTGATCTCTGTTCTGCGTTCTTTTCTGTCCCTCTCCTCCCTGATAGCCAATACCTCTTTGCCTTCACTTACAGGGGAGTACAGTACTCCAGGACTCGTCTCCCCCAAGGTTTCATTGACAGCCCAAGTATTTTCTCCCAGGCCTTACATGACTGTTTGCAATCTTTTCAACCTGAGAGTGGGTCGGTGCTAATACAATATGTTGATGACTTGTTGTGCTCTGACTCATTCGAGTCATCCTTGGCAGACACTAAACAGCTTCTGTTTCATCTCTCCCAGACAGGACTCAATGTTTCAAAGGATAAGTTGCAGTTATGCCGGACTAGGGTTAAATACTTGGGGCACTGCTTGACGCAAGGACTTAGGCACATGACCGCTGATAGACATTCACTGCGAGACCTGACATCAGGGACAACCCACTGGACGGTGTAGACCTTACCTTCTACACTGACAGTAGTTGCCACAGACAGACGGAATCGGGAGACCTGTGCACCAGATACGCAGTTGTAGATGATGAAGGTATT
Organism: Pseudophryne corroboree; assembly: GCF_028390025.1. Taxonomy (NCBI): domain Eukaryota; kingdom Metazoa; phylum Chordata; class Amphibia; order Anura; family Myobatrachidae; genus Pseudophryne; species Pseudophryne corroboree. The sequence goes on from NC_086451.1 coordinate 197,317,674, forward strand.
ATAGAAGCTGAACCCCTTGGCCCACCTCACTCAGCACAAGTCGCTGAGCTGGTAGCACTGACCAGAGCATGTGAGTTGGCAAAGGGTAAGTCAGCTAATATATACACGGACTCTAGGTACACCTTTAGAGTGGTGCATGATTTTGGGGCCCTGTGGCAACTCAGAAATTTCAAGACGGCAGCTGGCACACCTGTAGCACATGTGTCATACATCAAGAGGCTTCTGACAGCAATACAAGAACCGGACAGAGTGGCTGTTATCAAGTGTAAAGCACACACTCACAACCAAGACCCAATTTCACTTGGTAACAGCCGGGCAGACGAGGCTGCAAAATCAGCAGCAAGCACCACCATACAAAACAACATCACACCACTGATGACATTTAACATGGTTAACACGCAACAGTTAATTGAAATGCTAAATTTGTGTTCCCTACAGGAAAAGGCATTCTGGAAGGCGAAGGGATATTTTCAGGAGTCTTCAGGACTTTGGACAGATGGACACGGTAAGCCAGTGGCCCCCAGAGCATATCTCCCAAGCCTTGCTGAGGCGGCACGCGGTCTGACTCATCTGGGTAAGGAAATATGTGCAAACTGGTAAGAGCCTACTGGAGTGCACCAGTGTTCTCTTCTCATGCAGGTAAGAAAGCAATGACATGTCTTACTTGCTTGAGGAAGAATATTGGTAAGGCAATACCAATGGAGCCATCCATATCCCTCCTACAGATGGACCTTTTCAGGTAATACAAATTGACTTCATACAGTTACCACCCTGTAGGAATTTAAAGTATGTGTTAGTATGTACCGATGTCTTTTCATACTGGGTAGAAGCATTCCCCGCTGCAACAAATACTGCTGTGTTCACTGCAAAGAAAATCATGTAGGAATTTGTGTGCAAATATGGTATCCCTAGAATGACTGAAAGTGATAGGGATACCCATTTTACAGGTGAAGTCTTTCAGGTCATGTGCAAACTGATGGGTATTAATAGTAAGCTGCATACTCCATACCGGCCACAGGCAAGTGCGAAGGTGGAGAGAATGAACAGCACTATTAAGAATAAGCTGAGCAAAGTGATGGCTGAAACTGGATTGTTGTGGCCAGAAGCATTGCCATTAGTGTTGTACAGCATCAGAACCACTCCCAGGTCACCGCTTAACTTATCACCCTTCGAAGTTCTTTTTGGTCGATAACACCATGTAATGATAGACCCCCAGGATGATTTGAAGTGCAATAACGAAATAACTGTGCAATATTTGGTTAGGATGAGCCAGCAACTGAGAAATAAACAAAGGAATCTAAAACTGGCGATTCCTGACCTACCAAGTAGTAATTGTCATGACATTGAGCCTGGGAAGTATGTGATGATTCAAAAAATTTTATGCTCAGGTTGCCTCGTAGACAGGTAGGAAGGACCGTATCAAGTTTTGTTGACCAGCACGACAGCACTAATGGTTGCCGAGAGAGAGACTTGGGTCCACTCGTCCCACTGCAAGAAGGTTGCTGACCCGGAGAAAACTTGTGACAAAGGGCAAGGTGAAGAGAACCTCGTATCACTAGAGAATTTGTTCCGGGAAAGCTGAGAGGCAGGACTGTTGAACGGCACCTGAGCGCAGAGAACAACAAAAATCAAGGACGGTTGTCATACCATTTTTCTTTTTTTCAAACCCCCCCCACTGCATTTTTCTTTTTGTTTCCCTTCTTATTTTTGCTTCTTAACGAAATGGATCTACATCAAGAGACTGTGTTTCGGCTTTTTCTGGTGACTCTGTTTTTGATCAGGACAATCTGTTTTTGTGAGAGCCCCCAAGATGTCGAGCAAGGATCTGGAATGGGTTCTGATGGCGAGTTCGGATTCATAGGATCTCAGGAGCAGCATATCACTCTAGTAAAGGCTGGTATCAGTAAGCGATCTGGTAGTCACGGAGCTCGGAGGCAATGTGAAGGGTTATTGTCTAATGAATATTGTATATGTAGGCATTGCGAAAACATAGTCGAAGATGGGTGCATCCAGAGATGTCAGTCAAACAGTAATATCGACATTGGCAGACATCCTTTGAGTTATTACCACTCATTAGTGGGTACGGTCTTAAACCAAACAGAATGCTGGGTGTGCTCACAGGTACCTCAAGGACAGAGTAAGCTGGGATTAGTGCCATACCCTTTAACGAGAAATGAGGTACTCGAATTACAGGGTGGGGACCGGTGGACAAGAAATTCAATTTATAATAGGCCCCCTAGCTTGAAGCTCACCAGTACCACGTAGATAGGTCACTATTGTGTTTTAATGTGTCCAATTTTCGAAAACCAGGAAATTGGGAAGTGACATGGAATAACCAGACAATGACCTTTTCACACAGTGCTGCTTGCCTACCTATCGACTCTGAACTTGTACGCAAGGTAGCCACCAGTGGGAAGTATTTTCGGTATAGGTATAAACGTGGGACCAAAACCATGTGGGCTGGGAAAGTGTTGCAGGGGTATTGTGCCCACATCATCCAGCCCGATGCTTGTACTGAGCAAATGAGAGAACTAGGGACCGGATTCTTTAGCAGGAAGATATGTGATATGGTTTTGTTGCATTTTGTCCCTTATGTTCTTCCAGATGATGCCTATTTCATGTGGGAGGAAAGCGTACAAGTGGCTTACTCCAAGCTCTGAAGGGCTGTGTTATATTGGGAGAGTACTACCAGAGGTCATGACCTTAGCGCATGACAAAATGAAAGACATTCACCGCAACACTCAGACTCCTTATACTCATACCCATTATGAACACATCATCAAGAGACACCTCATAGATAGGACAGAGCACGCAGCCTCTGATTTGATCCATAAATCCACCGGGATTCAGTTCCTTCTCGCATTAGATATCATCCATACTGCCAGAGGAACTATAAATTATAAGTACATCCATGTGCTGGCGAACTTGATAGATAATATCACCGAGATGTATGATGACACCTTCAGGTATACGGGTAGGGAGTTACAAGCCTACAAGAAGGAGCTGATCCAGCACAGGATGGTCCTTAATTATGTTACGGCTGTGACAGGTGGGTACTGTGTTACTCTGGCAACTCAATATGGTGTGAAGTGCTGTACATATATTACAAATAGCACTGACGACCCCACGGAGATCATCGATCAAAAGATGGACGAGATCTTGCAGTTAAAGTGGGAGTTCAGAAGGAAACACAACCTTACCTTGACGGCTGTGGGTAATGAACTGACCGGCTGGGTCTCATGGTTGAAACCACATAAATGGTTCTCGGGGTTAGGAGAGTGGACGCAAAATGTAATTATGAATGTAGGAAAGTTTCCCCTTTGTATCCTGGGTGTCGTCATAATTATTGGTCTGATATTCAGATGTGTTCGAATTTTGACGCAGCGCAAACACAGCACAAATTTGATGAGTCTATGGAGCGAGGAGCATTGTTACAGCAGCAGATTTAATTTATGACCCATCTGTAGAAACAGTGTTATGATAAGGATTGCAAATGAATTTCATGGCCTGTTTTTTTCACCATTTCTCGCTGTTTCCCCCTCTACCCATCCAACCGGAAAAGACGTCAACCATACCAAACTGTATGTGAATTTATATTTTTATGTGTCTTGCCTTCATCTCTGCAATCCTCAGTTAATGGCACACATAGTCGATAAACGTTATCTACATGTAGTAGCACACAGATACGTTTCCCCTCCATGTATCATCAGATAAATGTGCTTCCCATTTGTTGGTATAAGAAGCCAAAAAGGTGAGGGTAAAAAGCTCTTACCCGAAAAGAGCTCGGTAGTGTTTGTTTGCCCATGTACAGACCCTTAATATAGGATGAGAAGGATTTAATGTATACTTTGCAATACCTCGAAGCTTACTTAGAACATATACGGCACGATGATACATGCCTATCAGACATTAATTCATACATACATGCTTTTTCTATCCCACTAGGCTATACATTTCCCACTACAACTCTGCCCCGGTCATCCGAACTTTGTATATAATGTATAAGTAATATTTTCAGTTTTATTAATTAGGTGTGGCAGTTATTGTTGACAGCCAAAGGGTGGACTGTCGAAATCGAAAATATTATAGTTACACGCATCACATATAAACACCACACAGATGGCCTCCGTGCGGGTGCTTGTTCTGCCGTGCGTGCGCATGCTTGCAAGTTACGTATATTCGCTCACGCAGATCTGCGTATTAGCGCGTGGTATGAGTAAATACAGTAGCATACGCATTTGCATGGAAAAGCCACAAAGACATATCTCATATTTAATCCGCATAGTGCATAATTTACACATAGCCCGCATGCACCACACCAGCGAGTTACATTTGCTTTAAAGGTATAACAACAGAGGGATTCGACTTTGCAGGACCTGAGGGGACAGAATTAGGTTAGGAGGTGGTGTTTGGTATCCAGCTGTACAGTATTTCAAGGGCAATATTCCGATGATAGTTTGCAGAAAGTAGCACGCTCCTGCGCATAGATATGCGCAGGAACAGAATATTAATATTTACTGTATTTACTGTACTCTTGATATTCGGCGGGAACCCAAAGGAGAACATCTGCAAGTGCACCTGGACCAGACATCGCCCACCTATTCAAACCGACCTATGACCCCTCCTGTACTGTAAATGAACAGCCCTTTGACCTATAGGTGAAGAGATTACAGTTCCCATTGTTTCATGATTTGGACTAATGTATAAAAGCCAAGCCTCCTGGCTGGTCATACACATTCTCTGAAGGTCATCTATCCAGATTGACTGAGGACCGCGACCGGGTGGCGCAGGTGAACAAACGTATGTATCCATTGGTTGTAGCTTTTCTCTTGTGTTATTGTATTTCTGTTGTACCCCCTTTGAAGTAAATATTTGTTGCTGTGTTGGACCACAACATGACATATACAATTGGTGTCGCATTCCTTTCCTGTTAAGGTTATAAAGTGTATTCTGCCGCACGTGTAGCTACTTTGTGCTTACTGCGTGACGGTGTGCGAACGCAATGTGTACGCATTTGATAGGGTTTACACACACACACGCTTAACGGTCGCAGCAGCCTGAACACTTGTGTATTCAAAGTATTGCTTTTTTTTAAAGTTAATCAGACTTCACAGGGTATACATGGTTAGAAGTTCTCTGGCAATACTGCCAGATTTCATATTGCGCATGGGTATAGCCTCTCCGTACCTGGTGGCATAATCAACTACCACCAATATATATTGGTGCCCTCGAGCAGATTTTTCCACTGGCCCTATCAGATCCATATGAATCTGCTCAAAAGGTACGGAAATGATAGAGAGGGGTACCAGTGGAGTTCTAAACTCTGGCAAAGGGGCTGTCCTCTGGCAGGCTAGGCATTCCTGACAATACCCTTTAACAGAAGCATAGATGCCAGGCCAAAAGAACTTTAACTGGATGCGTTGGAGCATTTTCTCCTCCCCTAGATGGCCACTCCACAAATGCGTATGGGCAGCTTCTAACACCAACCGCTCCAGTTTTCGGGGAACCAATAGCTGATCTAATCTTTTCCCTTGTAAAGTAGTGACACAATATAGAAGATCATTTTTCAAAACAAAATATGGTACACCCTCTGATGGTAAAGCATCAACTACCCTGCCGTTAATTACTTTAACATTCTCAAAGGTGTGTACCAAACTGCTGTCATCACGTTAATCTCTCCCAAAGTCCTGCAGTGATATCTTCTCACCAACTGGGTTCCAATGGGCCTTGGACTCAGTCTCTTAGGGTGGTTTGGGACCAGCAGCCTCTCTCCCGGATGCTAAACTTTGGTAGTCTCTGATCTTTGGCTTCTGAGTTGTTTTGGTGGTTGATGGTTTGTTGGTAGCATGCCAGGTAACCAGGTCCTGTAGCAACGGAAAGTTCCGGCCCATGATCAGAGGATACGGGGGTCTGAAGGTCTGAAGGCTACCACTTTTAACGACCAACCTTGAACGGTCAGGGGTAAGTAGACCCGTGAGCACTCCTCCACACTGCCATGGACGCACAACACTCTGACAGGAGGCTGGACCTTGTCTGTTCCCGGAGGAACCAGGTTGGTCGCGACAATGGTGAGCTCACTGCCGGTATCTACTAGGGCCCAAATCTCCTGGTTTTCACCTGCACCCAGAACAGGGAGTACTCTACTTGGGATACCCCCGCCGCCGCCATGCTAAAGGCCGAGCCGTTTTCCCCGCATTACAATCCATTGGCTCGCTTTGCTTCGGGCAGTCCCGATGCACATGACCAGGCTCACCGCACTCAAAGCACACCAATGGAGGCGGAGCCTTTGGATTAATTACTGGGACTTTAGTTCTGGGTTTTGGTGTTGGCTGTACCCTGACCTGGCTTTATTCAGCTTTCCCAGCATCAGGTGCCGCTCAATCACCACTGCCAACTCCTCAAATGTCTGGGGGTCAGGCTGAAGGGCCCACTGCTGCACCGAGCGGTCTAACACGTGCATAGCCTGGTCCAGTGTGGCTACATCCACAATCTGTACTGCAGAGTTTTTATCTGGCTGCAACCAGGCCCTTGCTAGTTGGGCTAGTTTGGCCAGCTGAATCCTGGGAGGCTCAGAGCCCTCGAGCCGCCAGTCATGGAATTCTTGAGCTTTGCTGGGCCCCGCCACTCCAATCCTATCCAGTATAGCCTTTTTAAAGCCAGGATAGGAGCGTGCCTCAGCCACAGTCATGTCCACATACGCCCGCTATGCCTCCCCTAAACAGGGAGCCAGCCTGTCAGACCATTCCTCTGCAGGCCATCCCCATCCCAACCGCGTGGCCGTGTGCTCAAACGTGCAAAGGAATGCCTCTATATCATCCACTGGGGCGAGCTTTAGTAGCCTCTCCCAATCTAGCTCAGATTTTTTAAGCACTTTTAACTCATCGCACAACATTTGAATTTGAGTTTGCTTTTTTTTCATGTAACATCTGAATCTGGGTTTGTTACCCAGCTGCAAGTTCAGCAAAGTGTTTTAGTAACTCCTCCATTTTGCCCTGCGCAGCCTCATTAAGGACAAATCAAGGAGGTTTAATATAATGTGCCAGGCTTATCAAACAGTCCAAGCCGACACCCACCTGTTTTGCTGGCTATTTAACACATACAGTGCCGTTTCTTGCGGCGGGCGAGCCATGCAAACGCACGGGGCGCCCGCCGCGGCACTTCTTCAGCACTAAATCTCTCCTCCCGAGTGCCCAGCTCGGGGGGGGGGCGGGGTTTCGCGGAATGACGCGTTTGCGTCGTGACATCACGACGCAATCGCGTCATTCCGCGAAACCCCGTCCCCCGAGCTGGGTGCTCGGGAGGAGGGAGAAGGGGGAACCAAGCCGGCCGGCGCCTCGCAGACGAGGGAGAGGCAGCTGAAGAGTGGGAAGAACTGCTTCAAATGTAAGTCAGCCCCTCTCCCTCTCTCTCTCTCCCTCCCCCCCCTCACCACCACCACCTGCCGTACTGTGTAAATTGGGGACACCTGTCTTCGGAATGTGTAAAATGGGGACACTTACCTGCCGTAAAATGGGGACGCAGTCTGCCGGAATGTGTAAATTGGGGACTCTTGCTTGACGTACTGTGTAAAATGGGGGCACTTTCCTGCCGCAATGTGTAAAATGGGGGCACTTTCCTGATGCCATGTGTAAAATGGGGACACTTTCCTGCCACAATGTGTAAAATGGGGACACTTTCCTGCCGCAATGTGTAAAATGGGGACACTTGCCTGCCGTGCTGTGTAAAATGGGGTCGCGTGCCTGCTGTAATGTGTAAAATTAGGTCTTTTTTTTTTTAATCCTGTGGTGGCCGTGATGATGAGATCAGATGAGGCCATGCCCATTTTAATGAGACCACGCCCCCTTGCCGGGAGCGCGCGCCGAAGGTGCGCGCATGGTTTTCCTCTTTATATCTATGGGGGGGGGGGGATTTTTTCTTATGTGAATATGGGGGGGGCGCATTTTTAAATCTCGCACTGGGAGCCAAATTGGCTAGAAACGGCCCTGACCAGGGCCGTAACTAGCTATGGGCCAGTGGTGCCTGGCACACAGCGCAAATGCACTGTGGGCGCAGGACCGCTGGCAACTTCCGCATGGCTGCACTCATACCCGCACCATATAGATGGAGGACGCCCGCCGGTTAAATGAGCGGCACTGCCCCGCAGTGTGACCTGGATCACCATGGGATGGACTCCAGCACTGCAGCAGCAGCCTACAGTCCTGCCTCCTTCCCCCCAGTCATAGTCCTCACCATGTGATCCATTCCAGTCCCCATTAGCTACCCGCTCCAGGCTCCGCCTCCTCCCCCTAGTCACTGCCCTTGCAGGCTTGCATGTGCCTGCTCCATGGGATCCGGACCACAGCAACTGTTCCCCACTCCTGCCCCACATTAACTCTGATATGATGAAGGAATCCGGATGACTTGAGCTGGGCAGAGGTGCCAGGTGCTGCCCGATCATGCAGATGACTGCAGCTGCTCCTTACCCCGCTACCTCTTCCCACTGTCACTGCCCTCATCCACACACCATGTAATTCAGACCCCAGTATCAGCAGATCCCCATCCCAGTGAGTGTCCCCAACTTCTGCACAGTATCTATCATTCCCTCAGCTGTCACTCACCCCAAATCCCTCTTTTTCTGTAACTGTTCTTTAGTCCCTTCTCTATCTCTCTTTGAATTCCATTTTTTACCCCTCTCAATCTCTCAGCTCCTTTTTCTGTAAGTCCCCATATTTTCCACCCTGCCTCCACCGCTCTCTCAGCATCTTCTATGTTACTCCCTCTTTCCACCTCTCTCTCTCTCTCTCTCTCTCTCTCTCTCTCTCTCTGCCTTCCACCTCTCTCTCTCTCTCTCTCTCTCTCTGCCTTCTTTGTCTCTAAGTCAATCTTTTCCATACAATTAATGTCTCCTCTTCTTCCTCAGCTCCCTCTGTCTTAATGCCTTCTTTTTATACTCAATGTCTTCACCTCTGTCTCAGCCCCCTTTCACTGAGACCTATTTTTTCAACTGTATCTCCACCTCTTCCCCATCCCATCTCTCAGTACCTATATTTTCCACTCTGTCTCTCAGCCAACTTTCTCAGTCCTTATATTTCTTTAGTGTGTCCACCTATCCCTCAGCCCTCACTCTTTCAGTCCCTATTTTTGCTCTGTCTCAATCTCTCCTTCAGTTCCCCCGCTCTCTCTGAATCCCTCTTTTTCACCTTCAGTGTCTCCATGTCTCCCTCATGCCTTTTTTTCTATGAGTCCCTATATGTTTCAGTATCTCCACCTGTCCCTGAATCCCCCTCTCTCAATCCATATTTTTTCCTCTGGGTCTTCATTTCTCACTCAGCCCCAACACTTTCTGTGTCTAAATCTCAATTTTTCCATCAGTGTCTCCACCACTCTGTCTGTCCCAGAGCCGTAACTAGCGTTGGGCCAGAGAGCACATGCTCAGTACCACTGGCAACACCCATACGACTGCGCTCCCAGCATCAAAGTAGTAGTGTCTGTCTGCTACAGCTTCCTCTCAGTAGTTGTGTTCCAGCAATCCCTGCTTCCTCTTCCATATCTGCAGACTGCAACATTTGAGTGGGAGAAGGCTGGTGGGAGGCAGCTGATGCCCAGGACCAAACGTAAGTATAAAAAAACACACATGCACTCACTCACTCACTCACTCACATGCACTCACTTGTAAAAGGGAACTCCACCTGCCGTAATGTGTAAAAGGGGACCCTACCTGACATACTGTGTAAAAGGGTACTCTGCCTGTCGTAAAGTATAAAAGGGGACTCTACCTGACGTACTGTGTAAAAGGGGACTCTACCTGATGTAATGTGTAAAGGGGGACTCTACATGACGTAATGTTTAAAAGGGGACTCTACCTGACATACTGTGTAAAAGGTGACTCTACCTGACATACTGTACTGTGTAAAAGGGAACTCTATCTGCCGTAATGTGTAAAAGGGAGCTCTACCTGCCATAATGTGTAAAAGAGGCTCTACCAGGAGTAATGCGAAAAGAGTCTCTACCTGGTGTAATGTGTGTAAGTAGCACTATTGTGCAGTGTTATTTGAATATTGGAGACTACTGTACAGCGCAATTTGAATTGGTATTATTTTGTGGCCACACCTCTTCCCCATGAAACCACGCTCTTGTATTTTTTGCGGGGGGGGTGATGCTATTTCTTGCACACATCGATAAAAAGTCTAGATACTGCACTGATGCTTACCAACAGTTTCTGCTGTACACCGTGTCCTTTCTTGTATTTTCCACCACTTGTGACAAGGATCACACACATGGGGACTCAGATGAACACTTTCGGTGTTTATTTGGAACAGCAGGCCAGCACATAGCAAGTTACATCCATATGTAGTCGGTCTTACAGGCAGTAGCATACTGGCACTTTCAGCATAGCAGACTCTTGATAGGCTCCAGTGGTCCCTAGTCTAAACCACACACCCCGGCACATCACCTGGGCAGCTATTCCACCGTCAAGAGCAAGGTCACTCTGCCCTGGAAACCCTTATATCAGGAAATCACAGCTGCTGCTGAACACAAACCTGGGATTCTACTACTGCTTGCAAAACCTGGTCTAGATCCTCCAGATAACTTTCACATGGAAACATGCTGTCTCTGCCACACTATCTATCTATGTATATATTGTAACAGGAGTCTTGCTAGAATGTGCTCTGCTACAAAAATTCCACCAGCGACCGACTCCAGGCTTGTGCAAAAATAACAAACACCTTTTATTCAGGTTGTTCAAATGCAGATATACACATAAACAAAGATCACTATCTTTAGTATAAACAACCAGGGAGGTTAGGCCCTGCCTCACTCCCTCTTACTTAATAAGGAATCCTTTAGGTGCCAGCATCCTGACACTAGTGGCCCAGCCCTCCAGATCCCACTGTCCCCAGCAGACCTATCACCTGGACACTAATTGCCATCAGGAGTCCTGACTCATGGGAGAGACTCAGCTTTAAACTCAGCAGCGAGGTGCTGGCTGATGAAGCAGCTTCTTGGGCTAAGAAGCCTATAAAACCTGGTCTGGGCCAAATGGATAGGAACCTGGTCCATCCACACTTCCCATCGACCCCCAGGACCCTGTGTGTAGCTTACAGGTGGCAAAGTACCTCTCCTGCTAAATACCCTTTTCCTCAGCTTTTCCTGGCTCAGAAAAGCGGCATGTGACATTAGGAAGATTTCACATTTGCCAATTATTTTGGGCTGACAAATCTTTGGGACATAATTTGGGCCCATACACCTGGGTCCCAAGTTCCTCTCCCAAGTACACGTCCGAGGCCCTTTTAACTGGCCTTGGAATCTATTTCCATTAAAGGTTGGTGACACCAACTCCACTGTGCCACCTTCCCTTTCCCTCCACTTTGGCATAGTGGCCAAAGTGGTCGTTTTATTGGACAACCTCCTGTTGCCCACTAAACTTCCCCTCCTCTTCACCTTTCCACCTTTACAGATGTTTCCCTTATCGGGCTCAGATTTACTGGCTACTGAGGAAGTTGCTTCCTTCTTGTCTGGGTGTTTGTGACCCCTGACCTTAATCAACTCTGGACTAGGGAAGGTTTTTAAGTTCACTCTGGGCTTAGTAGTCACCCCGGCCCTCACTTGTCTTGACTTATATGGACAATTCCACCTTTTATGACCAAGCTCTTGGCACCAGTAACACCTAGGCCTATATTTACTAAAAATCCGAGTTTGCCCGATTTGTGGGTTTTTTTCTAAGTCCCAATCCGGAAATTCACTAAGCACCAATCTCGGCAGTGTTTGGACTATTCGTAATGTTTTTATTTGCAAAGTTCAGAAATACGAATAAATAGACCATCGGTCAAACGCGGCTGTTATTTCATACAATACGGGAATTCACTATTCATTCGTATTTGGGTGTTAGTCTCTGAGTGCTCAAATTCGGTCGTATTTTTTTGCGAATCATTAAAAAAAGCGGCAAAAAAATAGACCTGCTTTTTTCAGGTGTGTTAACATGTGTTGCAACTCAAAAATCAATCACACCTGAATACGGATGCCTATAAAAGGATGTTAGGCCCAATTCAATCCACCTACACTCAGAAATGGCAGCAGGACTGTGGACCAGTGATATTTTGTGTGCTGTGGGATTCCTCAGACTCAGACATCAGCCTGTAAGTAACCAGGGCCAACAAACTGAACATGGTCAGCAGGTTGTACAGGTTCCGCGGAGGCTGCGCAGGCCTCGTTTTTTTAGGGGGCGTTTAAACTTGAACGCATTTTCCGATGATATGGTCATACAGATGTTCCGTCTAAATCGTAACAACATTTTCCATCTGTATGACCTTATCAAACTGGGCCTAGACCCTGAGACAGCACGCTCTCACTCTGTCTCAGGCCTGCACAAACTCCTGGCTGTGTTGCACTTTATGGCTACTGGTAGCTTTCAGGCTGTGTCTGGGGATGTTATAGGAATCTCACAGCCCTCATTTTCGAGAATATTAACACAGGTGATGTATACCTAACTACCTCTTTTTTTTTTTATTATTTCTCCGTGGACAGTTCCGTCCTAAAATCTCATGTTTATTGTTCTTTCAAATATACACACAGGTGTTGGCTGTTTTGTAGCCCCACATCGATGCCTCAATCTGCTTCCCTACCCAGGAGTCTCAGTGGCATGCCGTCAGGGTAGATTTCTATGAGCTGGCTGGCATGCCCAATGTGCTTGGAACCATAGATTGCACACACATTCAGCTGAGACCACCTTGGGGCAGGCAGCACATATATACTAATCACCATCAAGAACACTCCACAAATGTGCAGGTGGTTTGTGATGCAAATCTCAAAATAATGAGTGTTGTTGCTGGTTACCCTGGGGTTTGCCATGACTCCTTCATCCTCAGTCAGTCATCCCTCTTTGATAAGTTTGAGGACGGACAAATGCCAGATGGATGGCTGCTGGGTATGTAATTTGATATGTGTAGGCCTGCGTATACTTTGTCCAAATACAGGGGCAGATGTATTAACCTGTAGAAGGCATAAGGAAGTGAGAAACCAGTGATATGTGCAAGGTGATAAAGGCACCAGCCAATCAGCTCCAATATGTAAATAAACATTTAGGAACAGATTGTCTGCTGCCTTTATTACCTTGCACATATCACTGGTTTATCACTTCCTTATGCCTTCTATAGGTTAATACATCTGCCCCACAGTGTGTTACTTATGTGTTGCTGTATCTTAACATGAATCACGTTACTATATCTGTCTTTTAGGTGATGGAGGATATGGCTGTTTCTCTTGGCTTCTAACTCCATTGTCCCGACCTGATACCCCTGCTGAACACAATTACAATCATGCACATAAGTCCACGTGGAATTTGATAGAAAGATGTTTTGGTGTGCTGAAATCTAGGTTTCGGTGTCTGGATAAGTCTGGTGGCCTTTTGTTGTATAGTCCCTCGAAGGTGACTCAAATTGTGTTCTGCTGCTGCTTTCTTCATAACATGTGTTTGCAACAACATCTGCCACATGTTGAGGAGGAGGAGGAGGATGAAGAAAGCAGCCAGCAAGCAGAGGAATTAGACATCTGGTGATACTTGGAGTACAGATGTAGGGAGGCAGGTTAGGCAAGAGCTCATCACTCGCTATATCTAAGGTAAGTTTGGTTTGCTTATTTCATTTGTTGTGTAATCATAAATAGATGTTGGCCCATTTTTATTGTAAAAACCATTACTCAGAATGTGTCTGTCTCCTTGAGACATACAAACATACCCTCGCTTTATGCAAAACTAATGTCGCATGTGTGTTGTGTTTATTTTAAAAATCAAAGCAACAGATTATGAGCGGCATGCATTAAGTCTGGATAAGTGTTCGTAAACTTGCACTGATAATTTATTACAAGCACACATAATCCACATAGTAATTTATTTAGTATTTTACTTTATGATTGTGTGTAACGTCCTAATGCACAGGTTCTCAAACTCGGCCTCAGGACCCCACACAGTGCATGTATTGCAGGTAACCCAGTAGAAGCACAGGTGTATGAATTACTCACATACATATTTTAAAAGGTTCACAGGTGGAGCTAATTATGTTACTTGTGATTCTGTGAGGAGACCTGCAAAACATGCACTGTGTGGGGTCCTGAGTGCTGAGTTTGAGAACCTGTGTACTAAATAAACAGTCCTCAACATATATGTTAGCCTTGAGGAATACATGTGTCCCTATGTGTGATGCTCCATCATATTTAAGGGACACAAACTTACTCTCATCCAAAATAATTTATTTCATAATGTTTGCTGCAGTAAACTTGCTGATTTGTAAGTAAATACACAGTTTGCCACATATATACATTATTATACACATTATTTTTTTTGGTTAAAAATTTATTATTTTTTGGTTTCTGCATCATGTGTAATAACATTATTACTCATTTTTAACACACACAAACATGGCCCAACAATAATGACATTCATTTTGGCAATGAATTATCTCAATTTAAGGACAACATATTAAAAGCTTTTTACGCAACTCAATTGTGTTATTCTTGTAATGTTGTATAGAGAAGAAAGGTAAAATAGTTAACAATCACATTGTAATGTGGATTGGCCTCAGGATAGGAGAATGATTGGAATCTAGAAAGAGTAATGATTAGAAAAAAATCAAGTGGTCTGGTTACTTCCTGCTAACATGTATGTGCAGCTCCAACAACATTTCCCTCCTCCAAAAGAAAACAAAGATGGTAAAGAATAAATGTACGTACAAATTGTATGCTGTTGTTTGTACCACTTAAAATTAATGATGTTGTATAAATTGTCAAGGAGCTAAGTGTTATATATATTTTGCCAAACATAAACTTACTAACTATTTTGAATTACTTCTCAGAAATGTAAAATTTGTTTGTTTTGTGTTAATTTGTTTTGGGTGCCTGCTTGTCCTGCCCTTTGCCTTTAGCACTGTCATGTTGTCATGCTCTGGTGGAGCGTCTTCGTGGTGATGAGACTGGCGTGATATTTGGAGTAGTCGTACCAGAACTGCTGCTTGTTTGCTGTTGGTGCATGGATCTGAGTGTTTCATTCAGGTTAGTGAGGGTGGCATTGAGTTCACGTGTAGCAGCATTTTGATTGTCTACAATTCGAAATAAACTTTCATGAATCTTTTGATTGTTTAAAAAAATGTTCATATAACTTTGCTGTTGTCTGTGCTGTTCTTCCATTAGTCTGTGCTGTTCTTCCATTATGCGCTGTAAGTTGCCCATGACCTGTGTAATGTCTATACGCATGAGTTCCATGGTATTGCCAATTCTGGTTGTTTGTTCATTTTGTCTACTCATATTTCTGGTTATTCTTCTGAGGTGACATGGTAGGCTTGCAAACATTTGTGTCTGCCTACGCAGGCAATCTTCATTAGTGGCCTGCTGTCTAGCCCAAATGGTCCAAAACACCTGATCAGGGCCTTGTGTTACTGGTGTTGTTGGGCTGTGTTGTGGTAGTGGTGTGCTTTGCTGTGGTGGTGTACTCACAGGTGCTGGGGGGCTGATTCCTTGGCTTAGTGGCTGCATTTCTAAGATGATTGTCTCCTCCATGTCACTGTGTTGCTGTTGTTGCGGAGGGATGCTGTTACCAGGACTAGAAGCTGAAATGTGGAAAAATTCGCCGTTAGCTATCCATATGTTTGATAAGTGAAAACAAATCACTACACAAGGAACACATGTCATTCACTGTTGCTTTCAGATATTCTGCCTAGCAACATCATCACTCATAACTTAAATACATACATATGGCTGTTTGTGGCAAATGTGTCTGGTTACTTAATTGTGAAAGCAAACACTTTAGTTTTATTGTAGATCAGACATACTCCACCATAAAAACACATTGTAATCCATAATGTGTTACCTTATAGCTTTTCTAAAACAAACATAGTAATGTTTTTATATGTATTTGGCACTGTGAGCTCAAACACACATGTGAAAATTTGATAAACAACCTTACTATTTGCAAACATTAAACATGAGTTTCTGTTGCAGCATCTTACACACAATGTGCTACTGTATGGCTCAAGTGGACATACATATCTTTACTGGATGTGGACAAGGCCATTTTGCTTGGATTCCATTTCATGTTTTACTTACTTCGGTAAGTATATAAGTTTTTGATGTGTTTTGACTTAATGCGGTTAAGAAAAAGTTTGATTACGATCTAAAATTGTTTACATTTATTTCAGTTTGATACTCACAATCAAGATGAGGGGAGTGTGGATGACGTCTTGGAGGTGTGTCCAAAATTTGGAGTGGGGGGACCGACGAACATTCTGTCGATAATCTTCGTGGTGGGGTAGCCTGCTGTGGTTGGCCCTGGACATCAGATCTTGCTTTCTTTGCTGCCACAGGTTTTTTGTGGTGATGTTTTACAGAAATCCCACTTCTGCTGCTCCAGACTTCTTTTGATGGACCTATTAATGAAAGTGAAATTTTGTTATGGCCATTCCTTTACAAACATACCCTATACTACAATGGACACTTTACCTGCTTCCGCAGCGTCCTCATCATCAGCTGTTCTGGGAGTTACTGGAGGACGAGTAGTACTGCTTTTTTCAAACACTGTAAAAAAAAAACACTCATGTATTCATGCTATTGTTGATACATCCACCCATTATGCTTATAAACATGTATTCTTTAAGAAATGCTTGCTTTATTTTTATGGAAAACATAAGGACCGGAAACCAAAAAAACACTACATAAAACAATAAACATTGTCCAATAGCCATATGCACTATGAAAAGTTCAACACAGGAAAACATGTACAGGACACTGACATAGGCCACAAGTAAAAATACATACATTAACAACCACAAACACACATCTTCATTTTGTAATGAAAGGAAAAATATTACAGATGCAATATATAAATTGCTCTGTGATGTGGCACTCCAAACACACATTACCACTATATGAGCCAAAAAAAAAAAAATTACACTGCAGTGTTGTGTCATGGTACAAATACAAACTCAAACTGAACAAACAAATAGTGTTTTTTTAAATAAAAAATATTACATTCTGTAATAATGACATTAAACATGTAAGTGGTTTCCAAACCACTTTCCACTACTCCAGCCTCTAACATGACAACCACTGTTTTTGAAACATTGCACATGGATAACCTAAATATAAAACATAGTTCAAATGAAAAAACAAAAAATGTCCAAAAGGAAAACATTATTGCAGGACAATTCAATGACACACCAAGTCCAAACTACACATGCAAAATATACTGGAAAAAAACACATGACATACAATAAAGTAAGATGTAACATTGGCTTTTGTATAAAACATTACCCAAAACAATGTATTTGCTGACACACACTTGAAGATGGGAGTAATATGCAACGTGACATGACACACATTTAAAAAAATAAAAATAAAAAAAATAAGGTCATAGAATGTTAATGCAAATACACATGCTCACCATTCTTCCTGGGCCTATCTGAATCCTGGACATGGGTTGCAGAGACTACTTCAGGAGGTATTACACTCCGCATGAGCTCCTCATACTCCAGATATCTTGCAATATAGGGGTGGCCACCACCGGTTTTTCGAGCCGACTTCGCCTCCTTGGCCATTTTGGACTTGACACGTCGCTTTATGTCATAGTACCGTTTGCGGCACGTGTCCTCCGTCCGCTTGACCACCCCCTCACTATTGATAGCAGCAACAACTTTCGCCCACAACACCGTCTTCCTCCGTGTTGGCACCTTGGCGGACTCAGGCCCAAATAGCTGCCTCTGATACTTCATCAGCTCACGCACCAATGCCACATTTTTAGCAAAACTAAACTTTACATTCCGCCCAGTCTTAGTAGTGGTGTGTGGCTGCGGAGCTGTCTGACTGTCACTATCACTGTCACTTGAGGCTGCTGCAGCAACCTCACCCACCTCCACCACCTGACCGACCTCCTCCTCCTCACTCACACCCTCCACCTCACCCACCTCTGAGTCACACATAATTGTGTGTCTAAACACTTAACACAGAAAAAAATAGACAAACAACACACTCCTCCACTACCACTACACAACTCACACACACACACACACACCCACACACACACACAAACACTGACAAGGGACTATAAAGAAAAATAACTTGGACAAAAAATGAGACAAAACCACAAAAAACAAGACTACAAGAATGACAAGACGACTTTCAAACACAATACCACACTCAGAAATCGCTACCAACACTCCTCACCAAACCACAAATTCACCTACCTCCACAGCGCAACCTCCCTCCTCCTCACCACTAACTAAACCCACGAGGTGCG
The DNA here is from genome assembly GCF_028390025.1 of Pseudophryne corroboree. Classification (NCBI taxonomy): domain Eukaryota; kingdom Metazoa; phylum Chordata; class Amphibia; order Anura; family Myobatrachidae; genus Pseudophryne; species Pseudophryne corroboree. The sequence continues at coordinate 197,335,930 of NC_086451.1, forward strand.
GACGGTTTGGGGCATATTTAAATGGTTGCGCACAGACACTCCTACATCTGAAACACAACCAATCACGAACGGGGATGAAAAACGAAACTAAAAGTGAAAATGCGGCCGGGGTCTTAAAAAAAACCCTGCCGCGTTTAACTTAGAAAAAATACCGGTAAAAACAACCAAAAAACGTACGCAAATGACAATGACGGCCGAGAATGGTCCAAAAAAAAACGACTGGCATAGACATCGGAAAACACGAAAACCATAAAGTCGACTGCTTCGTAACTTTGCGTATATAGTTTCAAAAAGTTGCATGAAAATGCACCCGATACAAAACGAGTTTAAACACTACACAAACCGACTCAAACACGAATATTAGTAAATATTGCCCCTAGTCTCTGCCCTGACTTTAATTATTCTGAGGTCATGGTCCAACTTTTCCCCCAACCTTTCCCTCAGAGTGAGGCACTGGTCCCGAGTCTCAGAAAGTCCTTTCATTTGTTGAACTTTTAGTGCTTCCTTCAGTCTTTCCAGCTTTGGTAACATTTTCTTCATTAACATGACTGCTTCGTCCTCCGATCTCCCATCTTTGACCATAGTCACCGACTCCTGTCGTTCTATGACTGGCACATAACCCATTTTGAGTCTCTTGTCCAGGTCTCTTATTCGACTCCATAGTCTAGGAATCTCCTTCACTGTTTCTTTTAGCTGGTTGTTACTTATGGCCAGCTCTCAAAGTTTCCAGCTCTTGTGTCTCATATAGAGAACTCTCCCTGGGTAGAACAACCTCAGAAGTGGGACTCTGCACCGATTCCTCTGAGACAGGTTCTTGCTCCTTACTTAGTGTGTCCTTTATGAACTGTCCCAGTTCAGCAATTGGATCTTGAGCCTCCCGTGGTGGATCATGCCAGGGTGCAACAACCCCAAGATCGAAATCTTTCACCTTGTCAAAGTCGAAAAATATTGTAATGCATATGCCTTGTACTAACCCCATGCACATGCCCGCTGCTCGTGCACTCAGTCCGCCGTGCGTGCACATATCCGCAATTTGCGTAGGATCGCTACGGCGATCATGCGCGTGATATGGGTATTTACGGCGGAGTTTGTGTGCGCGTAGCGGGTTATTAGAACATTACATATTTAACCCAAATAGTATACATTTTAGATATAACTCCCTTGCACCACATCAGCGAGTATTAATAGTTTAAACAGTTCCAGGACTAAGAGATTCGCCTTTGCATGATAGGAAGGGTCAGATAAAGGTTGGAAGGTGATGTCTAGTATCCAGATGTAGGGTATTTTGAGGGTAACATTCCAGTGTTGGTTAGAGAAAGATCGCATGTTCCAGTGTATAGTTATGTGCAGAAGTATAATATAGATATTAACTGTATTTACTGTATATTATGTATGCGGCGGGAAATCAGAGGATACCACCAACAAGAGCAGTTGGGGAAAGACATCGCCCATCTATTCAAATCAACCTATGACCTTTTCTGTCTTGAAAAGACACATCTCTGTGTCCAATGGACAATGAGATTACAGTGACCATTGTATTGTGTATGTATGTTGTGTATAAAAAGCCCATTGTTGCCTGGCCGGTCAGAAGACTCTGAACGCTTTCTATCTGACTAGCGGAGGACCGGCCGGGTTGCGCTTGCTAACATTCTCACGTATGTATATTCTCTGTAGCCATTATTTTGTTTAGATTTATAATGTTAGCCTGTAGTGTATGATTTGTACTGTTTTACCTTTTGGAATAATCCACGGTGGCCTTAGAACCCTGTGGTTTCAACTACAAATTGGTGTTGTGTCTTCACTTTCCTGCAAGGGTTTTAGAGTGTATTTATCTGTATAAGGTGTATAAGTATTGATAAGGTGTACGCACTGCGGGTACTTTATACCGTCAGTGCTACTTAAGGTTTAAGGTATAACATCGTTGCAGTACTTTGCTGCTAAGGGTTTAAAGTGTAATCATATAATTGCATTGTATCATTAACAAGGTTTAAAGGTTATCAATTGTGTGTGTGCACGCTGTGTGTACCCTGTACACTCAGCGCGGCGTGTGTACGCCAAGTATGTACCACGTGCGGGACTCTGTACGCAAATAGCGTACAAAGTGCGTAGCATGTGTATTCAGTCTAGCGGCCATAGCGGCTCCACGGTAATAGTGTATCTAGAGGTATAGCTTTTCGGTCTAAGATAATATCGACATTATCAACCTTATGCTCCTCAAACAAGATGGGAACCCCTTCAGAAGCAGGTTCCTGGATGACTTTGAAAGTAGACTCCTGTATTGCCACTAGCTCAGCCATGACTAGCTCACATGGGCGAGACACCTCCAAAGGTACGGTCTTTGTCTGTGATTTTCTAGGGAAAGACAGAAAGTCTGGGGGACAATGCACAGGTCACAACAAAATTATCAATATAATTAAGAGAAAACCAACCAATAAGAGAAATTAGTGGTCCTTTCTTTTTTGAAAAAACCAAGATTATACTGGGTTGGAGGTGCGCCACTAAGCTAGAGTTATAGTATATTTTTCTAAAGGTTATTAGTGTAGACCACTAGTGGGTACTACACTAAAAATGAGCTTAGTGTGTGGCGCACTCTTTTGAAATGATTATAAGTTAATAAAATTTAACTTTTATTTCATAATTTAAAATGAATCTCTATAGCCAGGCATATAGGTATGCTTGATAGCCTGAGAGTGAACACTTACGTAATTATTGCCCAAAATTGCTATGCACGGATAGTGATTAACTTATCCAATGAAATTAGGGCTGACATAATTAAATGCCAAGCTTAGTGATATATTACTAAAGATTTTTTGTGCTGTAACGGTTATTAATACGGTTATTAATATCGGTTATTAATATGGTTATTAATAACACCCATTACCAAGACTAAATTAGTCTAAAATCACTGACATAGTTCTGACGTTAGCTACTCTTTAAAGGATATAATTACTATTTGGATAAAGAGATATTGAGCGCTATGATACTATAATAATCAATACAGATCACAATTGTGAGTTTCAGAATTACCTCAAAGGGAACCCCTGCGTAGGTCTTCCAGGTCATTCCTCGTCCTTACATATGCATAAAAGGTGTGTATTGTAACATGTGTACACTTCGTCTGCCAGTCTATTGTTCAGACTGCAGTGGCTGTGCAGATGTAATTTAATACGTTCTTTTGTATCCACAATGACAAGATACAATTATGACCAAAAAGGCCATTCATGTAAGAGAACAGATAATAACCATGCTGTCTCTGAACCTGTTATACATAGTAACATAGTAACATAGTATCTGAGGTTGAAAAAAGACAATTGTCCATCGAGTTCAACCTATTTGTGGTCTCCTATGCATGATGATTTGACTAAAATTTCTGACTGATGCTGCTGTCAGCCATTGCATTTTATCCCTATTTATAGTAACTATAATGCATGACTATGCACCATACCCCTGGATATCCTTATCCAATAGGAATTTATCTAACCCATTCTTAAAGGTGTTGACAGATTCCGCCATTACAACTCCCTCGGGCAGGGAATTCCAAACACGTATTGTCCTTACCGTGAAAAAGCCTTTATGCCGTATTGTGCGGAATCTCCTCTCCTCTAACCTGAGCGAGTGTCCACGAGTCCTCTGTGTTGATCTAACCAAAAACAGGTCCCGCGCAAGCTCTGTGTATTGTCCCCTTATATATTTGTAGATGTTGATCATATCCCCTCTTAGTCTCCGCTTTTCCAATGTAAACATGCCTAGTCTTTCAAGCCTTTCCTTGTATTCCATCGTCTCCATGCCCTTAATTAGTTTGGTCGCCCTCCTCTGTACCTTTTCAAGCTCCAGGATATCCTTTTTGTAGTACGGTGCCCAGAATTGTACACAGTATTCAAGGTGTGGCCTCAATAGTGATTTATATAACGGGAGTATAATACTCTCGTCCCTAGCATCAATACCCCGTTTTATGCATGCTAATATCTTATTAGCCTTCTTTGCTGCAGTCCTACTTTGGGTACTACTGCTTAGCTTGCTATCTATGAGGACACCTAAGTCCTTTTCCAGTACAGAATCCCCTAATTTTACCCCATTTAGTAGGTAGGTGTAATTTTTGTTCTTGTTACCACAGTGCATTACCTTACACTTGTCTGTGTTGAAGCGCATTCTCCATTTGGCTGCCCATGCTTCTAATTTAACTAAGTCGTTCTGAAGAGACTCTGCATCCTCCTCTGTATTTATAGCCTTACACAATTTGGTATCATCTGCAAAAATTGACACCATGCTCTCTAGACCTTCTGTTAGGTCGTTAATGAAAATATTGAACAATAGCGGTCTTAATACTGAGCCTTGCAGCACACCACTTAGCACTTCAGTCCAAGTTGAAAAAGATCCATTAACCACAATGCGCTGCTTCCTATTATCTAACCAGTTTTTGACCCAAGTGCATATTGTGCTTCCTAGCCCTGATTCTTGTAGCTTGTAAATAAGTCTCATGTGTGGTACAGTATCGAACGCTTTGGCAAAGTCTAAAAAGATTACATCCACGTCTTTACCCTGATCTAGGTTTGCGCTTACTGTTTCATAAAAGCCAAGTAAGTTGGTTTGACAGGATCTGTCCTTCATAAACCCATGTTGATTCCTTTTAATGACCTTACTGGTTTCAAGGAACTTCTGAATACTATCTCTTAGAATACCTTCCAATACTTTCCCCACTATAGATGTAAGACTAACTGGTCTATAATTACCTGGTTCAGCTTTACTTCCCTTTTTGAATATAGGCACTACTTCCGCTATACGCCAGTCTTTGGGAACCATACCTGATATAACTGAATCCTCAAAGATCAAAGATAGCGGTTTTGCCAGTTCAGAGTGAAGCTCCATTAGAACCCTTGGATGAATACCATCGGGCCCTGGTGATTTATTAATCTTTAAATGTTTTAATCGGTCACAGACTACTTCCTCGCTTAAATAAGTACCTATCAGTGTGATATTCTCATTATTGAGATTGTGTGTCAGTCCCTGAATTGGGTCCTCTCTAGTGAATACTGTTGAAAAAAACTCATTTAGTGTGTCCGCTATGTCATTATCATTTTTGCTTAAGACTCCCAACTTGTCTTTTAAAGGGCCTATACTCTCCTTCTTTAATCTCTTGCTATTAATGTATTTAAAGAATTTTTTGGGATTCGCTTTGCTTTCCTTTGCTACTAGTTTTTCAGTTTCTACTTTAGCCGCTCTTATTTCCTTTTTGCAATTTTTGTTACATTCCTTATAGTGCTGAAATGACTCTGCTTCCCCGTCAGATTTCTATTTTTTAAATGCTCGCCTTTTCTTGCCCATAAGTTCCATAATATTTTTGTTAAGCCACATCGGTTTATGATTTTTATTCCCTTTTTTGCTACTCATAGGAATATATTTGAGTGTATTTTTAGCTAGCAGGAATTTTAGTACCTCCCATTTCTCCGTAGTATTTTTTCCTAAAAACAAACCTTCCCATTCAATATCCCTGAAAAATACCCTCATCTTTTCAAAATTTGCTTTGCTAAAGTTTAAAGTCCTAGTTGAGCCAGTATAGGGCTGTTTGTAGAAACTGATATTGAATGTGACCATATTGTGGTCGCTGTTTCCTATGGGTTCCCCTACTATAATACCTGATACCAAATCCCCATTGTTTGTTAATAAAGAGATAATGTAGATCGTATGTAGGAACACAATAACTAAAATATGAATGCGCAACCCCTGTTTACTCAAAGAGAGATCGCAGGTATGTGGGGTATGCGTTCAAAAATTCACATATGTTATCTCCATAGTGGTATAATTTCTAATTCATAAGCAGAAGTGTGAGTTAAGTTAAAGAAAGACATGCTACAATGGAGATCATGTTTAAATGGTTTTAACGCCGTAGAAGAACACATCACCTAACTGGGCGCATGCGCTAACAATGACCATATAATTAGAGCAGTGTTGCTCAAAGAGGTATGATGGCACTCAAATATGCAAATGTCAATGATTAGATTTCTACTCGATAAAATCAGTGCTGTGGTAGTTGTTCTCAAACTATCTCAAGACCATTATTTTTGTAGACACACCAGAATTTTCTAAGACATATAGCCTGTCAATTGTACACTTATCACTTTGCTGACAGATGGCTTCAGTTATCTTTCACATTGATATCCATATAACCATATGCAGTAACATTCAGTTGAAATTGAAACAGTTTTAGGATATTTGTCTGTGATTTGTCTGAGAAAGTCTCACATGTGTACTGGATATCCAGAACAGGGGACTTCTGAACCTGTGATGTCCCTTCTGGGATTGACTTCTGAACGTACATCGCGTCAACAGGAGTAGGAACCTGGGTTTCCAAGACCTCAACAGAAGCAATCTCCATCTCAGATAAGACTTCCTGCTCTAGGATGGGATCATGAGAAGTCATCAAATTGCCATCTGTCCAGGTAAATTCCTGGGGTTCATCATTCTGCCACAGATCTAGTAGATTAGAGGATTCTTGTTTTGGTGGTGGATGATCACTTGACATCAAGTCAACCTCTCCCATCTCCATTACTACTTCCTCCTCAATCCCTGTCAACTGAGGAGCAGCTGGGAATCCAACATCCTCATCTCGTGTCTTCATAAACACATCTTCTGTGAGCCCCTGTGGCTGCCATGCTCCATCTTGAACAGGTTCCACTGAACTAAGGGCTTTGTTCCACTCTTCAGCCAAGCTACTATGATGTTCTTTTCCGGAGAATGAGGAGGTCCTGCTTCGGAGGAACTTCTCACTGCCATCCTAGGGGTTAACAAAAAAAACACTGCCATCTGATGTGGCTCTCTCTTGCTGCTTGAAAAATCCCCGTGGATTTTCAGTGCGCTGCGCAATAATGGCAGCAGCTTCCTTCATGCTCTTGAATGGCAATACCAACTGAATAGACCTTAGTGCCTGTAATTGCTAATGTCTCTGACCCAACCTTCGGCATAATGTCTTCAGCAATTGGTGTAGCTACGCCTGTGTCTGAACTGAAACTAGGCATAGCCAAAAGATTTAGCTTAGAAACCTCCTCCTGAAGCTCTGCCAAGTATTGCGACAGAGACTTATTGGCCAGCACCAAACTCCCATATCGTGTCTGGTCACAGGAGATTTCCTCTAATAATCCTTGGCTATGTACTACAACATTTTCAGATCTGGGTTTAGCCTTTGCCAAGGTTTTCTGCAACTCTGACACCTGGCCTGAGAGCTTCGCAATCTCTTCTCTACTCCTTCCCAATTTGGTCAGAGAGTCAGACAAAAGAGATTCCTTCTCCTCCAGCTTTTGCGTTAAGATGTTCACCTGCTCTTGAAGGAAATCACATTTCTCCTTAAGCTCTTTTAGCTCCTGGTCTTTAAATTGGTCATTGCTTTCAAGGTCACTTATCGCGTGACACCAAAAAAAAGGTTCCATGCTAAAATCTTCCTAAGATCTGGATTACTCCCCAATAAGCTATCCACTTTACTCTCCAACTGTTGGGCTTTAACACGGTCACATAAGTTCCTGACCTGAAGTGTTAGAGCTGTCACCCCTTTTGTTTTTTTAGCATGACTTCTCTTTTTGTTACCCATTTGAAGAGACACTTCAGAATATGCTGTATATCTGAAAATCTTTATTCACCCTGTTACCTTTGAAAACTGTAAGTGAAAGGGAAAATAAAAATTATATTTTTATTTTATTTTTTAGCACAGATTAAGCTTTTAGCAATGCACTGAAAGGTAGCATGTACATAGTGGTCACAAATACCTTACACTGGTAGTGCAAATAAACAACTTCTTCCTACAGGCTCTTAAAACTAGAACTCAGGGATTGCTGGGACACATAGTGCCACAAAATTTCTCTATTTAAATAGAACCACATTTACAAAAGGTTTCAACTCCCTCTACTAGATTTTGCAGGCACAGGTAAACATAAGCTTGGAAAAGAAATTCACTCATAAATTATCAGATACTTGCAACCTCTTAAAGCAAATCAACACAGCTACTTTCAATGAATGGTGTGAAGCAAGAAAACAGAACAGTCCAGGCAAACTGTTTAACCTCTTTGCTGCCAATGCAAACCTTTGCACCAAAATTAAACACATTCAGTTTAAACAAAACATATCATTATTTTTACCCCGTGGGGTTGGTTTTAACCACTACTCACAACACCCTTGGTCTGGTACTGATGCCCACGAGTTCAGCTTGGTCTGGAGTTCGCTGGTATGTGTGCCGCTACCTTGCGGCTGTTGGGTCCTCTGCCACGTGTGACACGACTAGCAGAAGGGTCCCTGTTCAGGCGCCATTTGTAACAGGAGTCTTGCTAGAATGTGCTCTGCTACAAAAATTCCACCAGCGACTGACTCCAGGTTTGTGCAAAAACAACAAACACCTTTTATTCAGGTTGTTCAAATACAGAGATACACATAAACAAAGATCACTATCTTTATTATAAACAACCAGGGAGGTTAGGCCCTGCCTCACTCCCTCTTACTTAATAAGGAACCCTTCAGGTCCCAGCATCCTGACATTAGTAGCCCAGCCCTCCGGATCCCACTGTCCCTAGCAGACCTATCACCTGGACACTAATTGCCATCAGGAGCCCTGACTCATTGGAGAGACTCAGCTTTAAACCCAGCAGCCAGGTGCTGGCTGATGAAGCAGCTTCTTGGGCTAAGAAGCCTATAAGACCTGGTCTGGGCCAAATGGATGGGAACCCGGTCCATCCACACTTCCCATCTACCCCCAGGACCCTGTGTGTAGCTTACAGGTGGCAAAGTACCTCTCCTGCCACATACCCTTTCCCTCAGATTTTCCTGGCTCAGAAAAGTGGCATGTGACATTGGCAAGATTTCACATTTGCCAATTATTTTGGGCTGACAAATCTTTGGGACATAACTTGGGCCCATACACCTGGGTCCCAAGTTCCTCTCCCAAGTACACGTCCGAGGCCCTTTTAACTGGCCTTGGAATCTATTTCCATTAAAGGTTGGTGACACCAACTCCACTGTGCCACCTTCCCTTTCCCTCCACTTTGGAATAGTGGCCAAAATGGTCATTTTATTGGACAACTTCCCGTTGC